>NC_140969.1:59896390-59911390 GCF_056783735.1 Eptatretus burgeri
CCCTCACATCTGAAGTAATGTCTTGGATTACATCCACCATGCTGAGTGGCTGGGTTATCCGAAACTGTTTCCCTACATGCTTTG
The DNA here is from genome assembly GCF_056783735.1 of Eptatretus burgeri. Taxonomy (NCBI): domain Eukaryota; kingdom Metazoa; phylum Chordata; class Myxini; order Myxiniformes; family Myxinidae; genus Eptatretus; species Eptatretus burgeri. The sequence continues at coordinate 59,896,475 of NC_140969.1, forward strand.
ACAAAGTCCTACCCTAGCCACCGGAAAGTCCACACCTTAATCCGTGTGACTACTTCCTATCATTCATGCCGCAAGTCTACAAGATGACTCCCAAGACTGTTGATGACCGAAAAACATTGATTTAGATTTGCACATGCTATTTTATCTGAGGCACATTGCAGAATGTTATGGATACTATTTGCAATGACAACGTGCTATGCCTAACTCAAAATAGTGGTCATATTGAACATTTTCTTCCTTGAAAAAAACTACACTTTCCACTGGTATAATCCTACCATTTTTATATTTGTGCCATTAATATTAAGTGTACGTTATCAAAAAAGTGTAACATACTGGCGCTTCATTGGGAACACTCTGTTCAAGTGAATTTCCAGTTTTGAATCATCGTAGAAATTGACTTTCATGAAATTATGTGTATCGGATGGTGTTTCAAGTAACCTGTGAGAAATGAAATGAAGAAAAGGAAGAAAACAAATTTGTATAGTGGAGAAGGGAGGGTGGAGAGGTGAATGAAGAAGAGGAGAAAAGAGAACAGAGATATGGAAGAATGGATTGAAATGGGATGCATGAAGCATACAAGATGAAGGGGGTTACAAGTTTTGCCACTTTTACATGTGTAGTAAGCAGATCGTCAATCTCTTCACCATACGAACATTTCTGTGGGCATTGCCTCCCAACGATGCTCATCTCCTCTCTAAATGTAGAAAGGAAAGTAGATGAAAAAAAACCCCCTTCCATCCCTTCCCTCACTTCAAATGGCACCACAGCTGACTGCTCATGAGAAAGCTGAGTGACTCAATTCTGTATTTGCTGCAAACTCTCACAATCCCAATCCCTCACTTCATGTATCTCCCCAAACCTACCACATCTAACTGTTCCTGGACAGTGTCTTTCTCATCTGAGAAGGTGAAGAGGTTTCTGGAAAACCTCAACTCCAATTATGTAGCAGGCCCAGGTGGCATGAGCGTATCTATCTTTCTATATTATATTACTAAAACTCTCATCTTGTGTATATATATATATATATATATATATATATATATATATATATATATATATATATATATATATATATATATATATATATATGTATGTATGTATGTATGTATGTATGTAGGTATGTATGTTCCTGAAATACAGCTAAAATGGTACATGATAGCACAAAAATTTTCAGCACACCTTACTCACCATTCACCCGCGGTATGCAGTATCAAGTTTCATTAAAATCGGGCAACAAAAAAATGATTAAAAAATCAATTCCTCATTCAGTCAAGTCCTCTTCGGGAGTATTTGATCAATGCAAACAACCTCAGTGGTATAGTTCGCTGGAGCTATCATTTGTTTTTTGTTGAAATGATTTTTTATCAACTGCTGTCATAATGGGAACCCATTGTGTTCCTGGGTCGTCTAGTGCTTCCTAAAGATCTGCTTTGTCACTCTTACACATCTTTTTGCTCTGTTAGTCGTATCAACAATTACTGTCGGTCACCATCCGTCACGTTGGAAGTCAGCCAACGTCACTGCAATATACAAATGTCATGCCAAAAACAGATCCTCTTAATGACAGTCCTATTATTAGCTTACTTCCGATTATAAGCAAAGTCATGGAGTCCATCATCATGGTTGACATCAAATCCTTCATTTTCTCCAATGGCCTTATCTCAGAACATCAGTCTAGATTCAGGACATGCTACTTCTGCCCTCCCAACAACAGATGGAGGCCCAGAGTTTCAGACATGAGATCAGGGCCATTTCTCTCGACGTATCTCGAGAATTTGACAGGATGGCACCCCACCTTGCTCTCCACACTTTCTGCCTGTGGCATCCAAGGCCAACTCCTATCATATTGTTGCGGTTCTCAGAACCACATGCATCCAACATATAGTGGTCCCAAGACAGTTATTGCATTATTAGACATGTAGATAGTCCCTTCCCTTTTGTCTAGCGGGACAACAGAGGCGTGCATTGCGAGGATCTCATAGCTAGGTTTGCTTACATCATTTCTTCTTCATTTCGTCCCTACTCTTCTTTTCTGATTATTCCTGGGGTAAATCTGAGCCAGGTGCGCCTTCACTGCGAGATGGGTCCTCACGGAGGCCTGTGCGTGCGGCGCCGCTGCGAGGAAACGATGACGTGCGAGCATTAACAGCACAGAGCCCCATTCTCAAGCGAGCCCTCAGCCCAACGTTTGTGGCGAGTCATACAGTGCACTTGGCAGTTCGGGATTATCAACGCGAGCTTCCGATGATCGGGGGAAGATTGCCGGTTGCATTAAAAAGGCATACGGATGAATATCTCTCAAGAGCCTGTACGAATGGTGTTTTTCACAACACAGGAAACATAGCCAGCACTACGCCCACGCTGCAGAAAAAGGCGACTCCACGCCAGGTTAGGCGTAATACGAGTGTGCGAAGTAAAAGCGGAGCGTTCCTTTTCAACCAAATAGCTGATACATATTGGTGTTTGCCCCGCGCACACACTAGCAGAGTCATGCGGACGTGAGTGCTGGCCACGTGTGTAATGGCCGAACCACGCGCACTGTATGGAATGTGCTCGAAGGCAGATACGTACGCTGCTCGCGACTTTATCGTACAAGCAGGGCACAAATGCACCGCTCACGACCTTGTATCATATTTCCTCAATATCTGATACATATCCGTGTTCGCCTCGCACACACGCCAGCAGAGTCGTGTGGACGTGAGCGCTGGCCACGTGCGTAATGGCCGAACCATGCGCACTGAATGGAATGTGCTCGAAGGCGGACACGTAAGCCGCTCGCGACTTTGTTATCATACAAAGCAGGACACGAATGCACCGCTCGCAACTTTGCATCTTATTTCCTCAATATCTGACACATATCGGTGTTCGCCCCATGCACACCCGAGCAGAACCGGGCGAACGCAAGCACTGACTATGTGGGCCATGGCGGATCCACGCGTACTATGCGAAACATGCATGGATTTAGCAATGACATCATACCTTCAGCCTTCGCTGGCAGCAGCGGATTCCCCATGGATGGTAAATGTCTTCTCGTCTCTACGTCCAGCGAAGCTGCGATCGAGCAGGGGGAATGTTGTACAGTGCGGGCCACGTTGGTGCGCGCAGAGCAGGTGCATTGATTGGCCCTGGTCGGATGCCCGAGCGGGCATGCGGGACCCTCGGCCAGTCACCAGGACACGGCCTGGAGTTTTTTGCGCAAAGTTTGGTGTGGGCGATTCGTGTCATGTCGTGGGGTTGGAGCGGAATATTTTCGCTGTCTGAGATGACCTTGCCAGAAACGGAGTGTTGCAGTTTCCGGCCAAAGTTAGTGGGCCGCGTGAGGGGTCGGAGCCAATCACAGTGCCCGATTCAGGTGATGATGCTTCGCTTCAATGTGCCCCCCCCCTGCCCTGCACTGCAAGTCCTATAAAGGTCAGAGCAATCCCTCCGCCTTTCTCTCTCTCTCTCGCCTCGCCCTCGTCTCTCTGCCCGACATCGCCACGACCCGCCTCCTGCTGCCTGGACTCTGCCTCCTCGTCTCCGCCCACACGACGTTGACCCCACCCGTCGACCTGGTCCCGCCTACCACTCCATCCATGCACTCTAGACTCCGCCCTTTCTCCACTCAAGCCCCTCCTTCACGAACACGGTCTCCACACGTGCTGCTGAAGCCAAAGATGACGCGCCAGCTGTCGGGTACTGCACTGTGGAGCATCCCTCCCCCGCCCCCCGAAACGTATTGGCGGCGCGTTCATGCAATCAAGTACATAAGTGCCGAGATCGTAGCCTCAACTCCTCTCCCTTATTGTTTCAATACTTTCTCTTCGTCGGGTTTTGTGTGTGTGTGTGTGTGTGTGTGTGTGTGTGTGTGTGTGTGTGTGTGTGTGTGTGTGTGTGTGTGTGTGTGTGTGTGTGTGTGTGTGTGTCCTGGCACCTGTCTGCTTAAGTAAGACTGCAGAAGATTGTTATTGTTATCATTATTATTGTTATTATTTTCACGTTAAGTCTGCTCTGTGATCCCTTTTGTAAGTTGCCTGTAAATAAATCACTATTAGGAATGTTCCCAGCTCGTTTTTGTGGTTTCTTTCATTGATCCAGCATGGTCCGAATCCCAGCTTAGTTGGGACTTTATTCCCAACGATCTGTTCCTTTTAGCCGGTACGTCCTTGGCAGTGTCGCTCGGCTGCATCCGATCCGGTAAAGTGATCCGATCCGGTAGAGTGATCCGGTTTGGACAAGGCGTACCGAGGGCGTGTTCCCCAGTAATTGAATCACGTAATTAATTCGGTAACCCGATTAACCTATCGAGGGGAGGAGCCTAGGTCACACGGTTGAGTTATTGGTGTCCATGGTCGGTTAAGCAACCCACCGCATCACAGAATTATCCTTGTGCGACGGCCTACAATTCCGGGGAGTCTGGTGGGAGCTGAGATAGCTTTCCCCCCCTAGTGGTCTTCTCACCCCACCCCCGGCCCGCAACAATATTGTATTGACTTCCTCCCCTCTCGTGGTTAGTGTGTGACTCTCAACGGGATGCTGTCATCTCCTCTCCCTGTCGAGAGTGGAGTGTCATGCCTTGGGCCCATTCCTGTTGCTCATCTTGATCATCAAAAATAATCCGAGTTCCCTTTCAAGGAATTTTGATGCAGGAGGAGGCCATTAGGTACATCAAAGCCTGCATTATTATTCCCAACATATGGTTGTTTGTCCATGTTCTATCCTTTTAAAATGCTGAGCGTCAAGCAAGGGAGCAGCCATACCATTTTTTTAAAGTCTTTGCTATGACTTGGCCAGGATTCAAACCAATCCCCCCCTCCTCCGCCACCCCTGCCTTCCCCTGACTCAGAACAGATGTTCTAACCATTTTACTGCTATAATCTTTGCAATTCTCTGGAAAATCTTCAGAGGCAGGCAATAGCCTCTTCCATCTCTACAGGCCTTGATAGAATCAGAAGCTGGTCCAGCACTTGGAATGTATCTTTCAACCCTGACAAATTTCACACTCACTCACTCTCTCTGAAAAGACCTTCTGGCAAACCCTCCCATCTACTTTCTTACAATTCTCTTGAAGTTCAGTCACTCAAATATCCTCGCTGATCTGCATTTTCTTTCTTGGGCAAAACCACCTTTCCAAGTTGGCCTCCAAAACAACACTGGGCCCCTCAACCATGCAGTGTTTTCTTAGCAAATCTGAAGTTTTATCAGCTTACAAAGCCTTCATCCGCAGTCCGATGGTGTACTGTTCTCCCCTTTGGCTGGCGCCCCTTCCTCACACCTTTCACTTCATGATGCCGGAGAAACCAAGGCCTTCAAAATCATTGTAATCTCCCACAATGAAGCTGAGCCTCTGGCCTGGTACGTGCGCATTGTAAACAGGAGGTGGCCTCTCTGTCTTCTGCCTCCTTTCTCGTCTTGCACCGTCTGCCTTCCACCCTCTACCCTCTCCCCCCAAGGTTATTGTGGGGCACACACAGTCTGGTAGTAACCCATTTTTTGGCAAAATTCCCAAAACCCAGTCTCACTGTTAACCTCCACTCATTCGTTCCTCTTTTCTCTCACCTGTGGAACCAACTTCCTCAGTCTCTTCAATCCCATCTGTTTTCTCCAGGGCTTCAACAGGGCCATTCACCATCATCCCCAGTCATGCCCCCCCCTATCCATACTTATGATAATTTCTCCCCTCATTAACCCTCCCCTAGCCCACCCCTTCCTTTCCAGATTATTGTTTTCCACCCTTTTTTTCACCCTCTTTTTCGGTTTTTGTCCATTTATGTCTCATCTTTGGCAGGTTTTCCTTTCCTCCTCTTGCTGTGTTTGAGCTGATATCCAGCTTGTTCTCTCCTGTCTCCACTTCTCCCTGCCTTTGATATCATTCTTCCTCATGCCCATTCTTCCTCCAATTGTCTCTCTGTTGTGTTCCTATGCACTGCTGTTGGTGTGTAATCACTGCTTTGCACTGTGTTCCAGCTGTTCTTTCCACTGTGTTCCAATTGTTCTCTTCTGGTTTTCGTTCTAGCTCTTCATCTGGCCTCGACTTTGCAAACAAAAACAGTATTTAAATAGGCAATAAGACGTCAGAATGACAATGCCAAAAATTATGCAAACAAGGTAGGAATGTAGCATGAAAATTTGCATTGTCCATCGTGACATCTTTTTTTTATAATTACTTTTTCCATGTAATTGGCTGGTATGTTAAGGAATCTGATTGATTTACAGGAGTTATAAGTACCTGCCATACACATATGCCAGGTTGTTTACCGTTACTTGTAATTTGTTGGTTGTTCTCATATCCATAGGCCTTCACAGTAAATATGCTTGTACCAGTAATTGGCTTGCAACCATAAAGCAAGACCACCTGTAGGTACAATGGCAGCTTGTACATTGCTACAGCTTCATCACTGATCACAAAAAGTGACTCTGACATAGCTGCAGCATACTTATGAAGCCATTAGTAAATGATCCTAATCTTGTTTTACTACTTAGACAGCCATAAGGTACCAGCTAACTTTCTTACAGTGTACGTTTGTCGTGCTTTTCTCTCCGAAAGTTATAGTTCATATGGATTTTGACATCCTCAAAGTACACCTCTGTTGACATATTCCTGGAGTGTTTGGGGATGTAGTTGGTGCTTTCCAGAGTTGTGCAATTACTCAAACAGGTGCAATTCCTTCGTTGATATGTATTAGGGATAGTTTGATTTATTTTTCTGTTCACATTGATTTAGTGAAAAAACATGGAGCGATGGACCTTGCATATTTTCATGCTACCATCCCCACCTTGTTTGTACACTCTTCGGAATTTCCGTACTCCACACCTCCCACCCCCCACTTCCCCACTAGTATCACTCAGGTATGGTGCAGGTATGGCATGAACTGTGATGGGACTGTATCTATTTACACAGGTTACAGCACCATCACAGTACGTGCCATAACTGTACGCATGCTTGGCTGCTACACTTCTAACATTACCTTCACACACTTTTTGCAGTTTTGGTTTCTATTACACATAAGAGGTGGGAAATTTATCCTGGTCGTCCCTACATAAAGTCCATTGACTCTGTGATGTTGGAATCAGTTTTATGGTTTGAAGCAAAACACAAGTTTACATTTACTGAATATTCTGATACGTTCATGGAATAAATATATGAATACTATGGAGTATGGACCACCTCACAAAGAATCATCTTGTTTCTGACTTCAACTTATTGCTTGAAAGTGTAAGGATGAAATTGCTTCAACTAAACGAGATATTACAGCACACAATCAAATTCTGATTAAAGCCATTTAGCCCAGATAACTTGAAGCTAAGAAAATGATAATTTGATGTGGACCTTTATGGGATATAATGCAATTGAGTTGTCTTAGAACCACATGCTGATCTGGAGCAAATTTTTTGTTTGTCTTATGAAGAAAGAAGACAAATGTGGTACGATTAGTCTAATGTCTGTTTTGTACTTTAGGGATTGGTTGTGTTAGATTTGAAGTGGTGTTAGACTTGAAAACCACTAATGAAGAATAGTTGCTTTATTAATGTGAATAAGTTTATATTTTTCGTTGATATACAATCCTAAAAATTTTGTTGGGGGCAGAGCCCAGCCATTTTCTCTGACCAGTTCGTGCATACAGAGTAAACAGACTATGTAATCTGTCTTACTGAAATATGCAGTTTGGTGTCTGTCTGTCTGTCTGTCTGACTGTCTGTCGGTTTTTTGACTGTGATACATTCAGTGGTTACTTATCCAATCGCAACCAAACTTGACAGGAGGACTAATGGTCACACAATGGAGGTTGTAGCGATTTAATTTCCCCCCAACCCCAAGGAGGGTTTGTGCCTTGCACAAACTCCATGTTGAGGTGTATAATAGTTATCATATTTTTCATGGGGCATACCTTACAGTACACCTTCCGGACGTTTCAGTCAATTCTGTCCAACGTACAGTTACATTTTTAAATAGTCGGTTTTAAACTGGAAGAAGTTTCCAGGAAAAGTCGATGTGATTAAGGCATTCTACACTCATCGCGTCTTCCTCAGATTCACAAATCAGAGCCATCTTGACCTGCTCGGCCTGGAGGTAAGCAGCAATGATCTTTAGCTAACAAAGCTGCTTACATGAGTCTTTATGCATGAATGATGGAGGTTGGAACAATTTAATTCCCCCCCTCCCCAAGGGTTTTTTGTGATGGGCAATATTGCTCCGCTCCTCCCCCCCTACCCCCCATGCCTCACCATTCTAAATTCCTACACCTGAACGGAAGTAAATTATATTTTTTTGGAATTTAGAATGGTGAGGCATGGTTTCCAAATCTCCATCATCAAGAGAATGATTGAGTAGTATTCTCTGAATGACTAAATTGATACAAATGCAGCATTTTGATTCTAAATGAGTATAAACGGGTAGAACATGACTTCTGGTGAATTCCAGTGACACATTTAATAGATGTATCACACACACCGCCTAAGGCTGTATCGGCATTAAATCAGATACAATGACCACAGGTCAAGTCAAGTCAATGTTATTACAAAACAATGTCCCCCCCCTTCCCAAGGGGTTATTATGACATGTGACATTGCTTCCCCCCCCACCCCTCCTGACACCCTCCCAGAAGGAAAATATATTTGGGGAATTTAGAATGGTGAGGAACGGTTTCCAAATCTCCATCATCAGGAGAATGATTGAGTAACATATTATATTGACCTGATCTAACATGTTATAATATCATGCATAGTCTGATCCTTTCAATGACCTGATCTAACGTGTTATAATGTCATACATGTTCTGATCCTTTCAATGACCCAATTGAACATATTACAATGCCATGTATGGTCTGATCCTTTCAATGACCCAATCCAACATATTACAATGTCATGTATGGTCTGATCCTTTCAATGACCCGATTGAACATATTACAATGCCATGTATGGTCTGATCCTTTCAATGACCCAATCGAACATATTACAATGTCATGTATGGTCTGATTCTTTCAATGGCCCGATCGAACATATTACAATGCCATGTATGGTCTGATCCTTTCAATGACCCAATCCAACATATTACAATGTCATGTATGGTCTCATACTTCCAATGACCCGATTGGACATATTACAATGCCATGTATGGTCTGATCCTTTCAATGACCCAATCGAACATATTACAATGTCATGTATGGTCTGATTCTTTCAATGGCCCGATCGAACATATTACAATGCCATGTATGGTCTGATCCTTTCAATGACCCAATCCAACATATTACAATGTCATGTATGGTCTCATACTTCCAATGACCCGATTGGACATATTACAATGCCATGTATGGTCTGATCCTTTCAATGACCTGATCCAACATATGACAATGTCATGTATTGTCTGATCCTTTCAATGACCCGATCCAACATATTACAATGTCATGTATGGTCTGATCCTTTCAATGACCCGATCCAACATATTACAATGTCATGTATGGTCTGATCCTTTCAATGACCCGATCCAACATATTACAATGTCATGTATGGTCTGATCCTTTCAATGTCATGTATGGACCTGATCTAACGTGTTATAATGTCATACATGTTCTGATCCTTCCAATGACCTGATCGAACATATTACAATGTCATGTATGGTCTGATCCTTTCAATGACTTGATCTAACATGTTTGTGTCTTTTGGATCTTCACAATCTTTTCAGTCTTTTGGTTTTTGGTCTTTGGGATAGTTTGGGTCTTTGGTGTCTTTTAGATATTTTGGGTCTTCAGGGTCTTTAAAGGTCTTTGGGGTCCTTTTTGATCAAAAAGGGTCTTCGGGGTCTTTTATGTCTTTGGAGTCTTTTGGGTCTTTTTGTTATTTTGTGTCTTTGGGGTCTTTAAGGGTCTTTTGGGTATTTTGGGTCATTTGGGTCCTCTGCATATTTTGGTCCTCGGGGTCGTTTGGGTCCTCAGGTGGGTGGGGGGGGAGGGATCTTTTGGGTCATCTGGGTATTTCAGGTTAAGTATTTCACGTTACTGTCCAACCAATGGGTGAAGAGTGGACATACATACATACAAACATAATCACATACACTTGCTCCATTATGTATAAACGAGTATAAAAGCCTGTCAAAATGACAGGTTGGTTTTATGTTATTCAAACTATTCAGAGACTGGAAGAAATAATGTTTTGTAGCAATAAGCGTTATTTTAAAACACTATATGTACAAATGTTACTCTATTTTCTTTATCTTCTGGGACGTTTCATTTTGACGGAACAGCCTCATGAGCATACCAAAGTCTGAAGCTTCGGCCTAGCAAATGTGCTTCTATCTTCTTTATTTATTAGAATCCTTCGTACTTAAAGGAACACTAGTTTTACTCTGCGTGTGTTACACATCATGGGCAGCGAATTTCACCTCCCTACGCCTTGGATTTATTGATTTCTTTATGTTTCTGTACACAGCCGTTGATGCCTGGGTGTAAGTCACCATCTAAATTTACAATTGAAGAGACATAATTACTCTTTTATTGAAAATGTTTTCCAAGTTTTTTTTTTAATCCTGAAAAATAGACCGTAGTGAATATACAGTCATAAGCCTGGTGTTGGCGCAGTGGTTAGGGCAGCGGCTTAGGATCCAAAAGGTCCTGAGTTCAAGCCCCGTTGGGCCACTGAATTAATACACCAGGGGGTTGACTCAGCCTGTCATCCTTCCGAGGTCGGCGAAGTGAGTACCAGTGTACTGGGCCGGTGTATACCCCGGTTAAAATAGGTGTACCATATCCCTGTGTCGTAAGAGGCGACCAGGGTTGCGTCAGGAAGGGCATCCGGCGTAAAACATGTGCCAAATCACTATGTGGATCATACGGATGATCCGCTGTGGCGACCCCGAATGGGAGCAGCTGAAAGAAGAAGAAGAAGAAGAAGAAGAAGAAGAAGAAGAAGTGAATATACAGTCATGTTAAAAGATTGGTCTGTAAATCCCGACTTACATTCTCCTAATGAAGGGGGATGGACAAATCCACAAACACACAAATACACATTGTGTTTTATATTGGTAGAATATTCGCCCATCCCTTGCGAAGCGGGAGAAGGGTTTTGCAATCACTTCTGTGTGTGCGTGTCTGGCCGGTCCGTCATTTTCTTTTTTACAATTCGAGCTTTTTTCATCAAATTTTCAACAGAGCTTTATGATGAGAATATGGAGAAGACAAAGTAATAATTTGGCCACAAGGTCAAAGGTCCACCTCAAAAAATTGTCAATTTTCATCCAGTTGACCTAAAATTATAATTATCATTTGAGCTTTTGTGAGCTGTAACTTTTTTACCATTTAAGCTTTTGTCATCAAATATTCAACAAAGCTTTATTATGAGAATATGTAGAACACAAATTCATAATTTGGTCAAAAGGCCAAAAGTACCATTTAGCAAACAGAAGAAGAAGAAGAAGTCCGAATCCAAAGCAGATGGACTTTTCATTTTCAGATGCTTTCTAGTTATTATTATTATTATTATTATTATTATTATTATTATTATTATTAACCCGTCCCCCATGCCGTGGTAGATCGGGTTTTGCAATCACATCTGTGTGTCTGTCTGTCTATCTTTCTGACTGTTCAGGCCGTAACATTTTCACCATTCCAGCTATTGTTGTCAAATTTTCACAAAGCTTTATGATGAGAATATGGTGAAGCCAAATTTATAATTTGGTCAAGAGGTCAAAGGTCAGCATCATAAAATCGTCAAATTTCATACAATTGACCTGAAATGTTAATTATCATTTGAGCTTTTGTCATTAACAATTCAACTTTCAACAAATCATTTCAACAAAGCTTTATTATGAGAACTGGCAGAGTACCTGCCCTGTGGGTGATCTTGTTCCAAGTATGCAACACATTCTTCCAATGCATACCTTTATTTTGGGCTGTGTATAGGCAACTGACAACTCTGTTGGGAAAAAAATTTTGACCTCCTTTTGTTTACTGCCGAGACTAATGAGTGATTTGCAACGATAATAAAAAATATCAAATAATGAATATAGATTCTTTCGTTCACTGTTTATGCAAATGAAAGATTTGCAAATTGAGAAAAAAAACGAACAAACACAGAATATAGATTCATTAATTACTTCCTCTTGTTAAATGCCTGTGCAACCCAGAACTTTGATGCAGGAGGAGCCGAGACTCTGAGCAGACGCTGCAAACATCGATATTCAAAACACCTCTCGCTGTAAAAATCAAAGGCATCTGTTGCATGCAGTAATGATTCTCCTTGTAAACGGAAATGGGTCCATCACAGCTTTTAATCGCAAGTCATCGCAGCACGGCTATTTTACCTCAAATGCAATCTATCACTAAGCACCACCCACACATATAAAACCAACCATCACTTATTTTCCCGATGTCATCACTGCTATTTTCCAAACGTGTAAATGCTAAACATAACATCGCCGCCACATAATTGAAAACCTCGCAGCAGAATGCAAAACATCCCCTGCTGTGAAATTCACAACACCTCACTGCAATGGAAAATGTCGGGAAAGGAATACTGCATTGAAAATGGCGGAGACTTGTAATACCCTTCCCCACCTAGAGGCAGCGCTCCGCAATACACATTAATATGGAGCATTGGCATCCCTCCCCTCACCCCCCAAGAGCACCGGTAAAGATAAAAACACCCCTCTACATTAATTGGGGTTATGCTGATCCTCTGTAGCAAGTCTAGGTGTAATTGGGCCAGAACTGTAGGAGGAGTAGCTTGACAAACAAACAAACCCACAAACAAACAAACAAACACACAAACACTGCTCTGTGAATTATAGTAAAGATACAGCCAAATTTATAATCATGTCAAAAGGCCAAAGGTCAGCATCACATAAAATCATTAATTTTCATCCGATTGACCTGAAATTTTAAGAATTTACATAATGGGTCACTGAATTGGTTCACCAATCAAAAATGCGAAGCTGATTGTTTTTTTTTTTTTTTTTTTTTAGATTAAAAGATCAAAGGTCGAGGTTGCATAAAATCATCAATTTTCATCCGATTGACTTGAAATTTGAGCAGAGTTTGCATATTGGGTCATTGAAGCCCATTGCTTTTGAGGTCAAACGGTGAAGGTCGCCAAAAATTGTCATTTATTTTTCATATAATTATTATATATTTTTAGCTCTTTTCGTCATGTTTAACATTTTGAATAAGAAATCTGAATACAAAGTGGACATGGATGAGCTTTGCATTTTCAGATGCTTTCTATTTGATATTTTTATCATCTCTATTACAAATTTTACTTTGTTCGGAATAGCAGGTAGTTAGAAATGTAATAGTACCAATAAGAGTTTGCTTATGCATGACAGATTAGATGACTTCCATTCAACATTTGGGTTTTTTTTTGGGGGGGGGTCGCAAAATATATTGGTTAAATTTAATGGATGATTACTACTCACATAAGAAGTCCTCAGAGTGTTGATTACAAATGTCGTTGGAGTACGACAGTGCACTCTCTTTCAAAGAAATTGTAAGAAATAAATGCATGATTTTAATAAAATCTATCTCAAGGACTATTGCTTGAATTCATCTTTAGTTCAACAAATTTTGCTCTCCAGTAAACCCTCAAATATTGTGGGGGTTAGGTTCCTTGAAAATGCCACAATAGTTAAAACGATGATTGTGGAAACCAAGGTCCAATGGGAAGAAGGGTGTTTGGTTCCTGTACTTCAAGATAATATAGAGGAAGATCGACAGCAGCCTGAAATAAACACATTACAATTGAAACTAGAAAGCATCTGAAAATGCAAAGCCCATCTGCGTCTGCTTTGTACTCAAACTAAACTAGACGAAAACAAGTTAAAAAAAAATTCGACATTTTATTAACTTGTTTTCTACATAATCTCATAATATAGGTTTGTTGAAGATTTGAGGACAAAAGCTCAATTGGTAAAGATATTACGACCTGGACAGACCACAAACCTCGCCAAAAGTCCAGGTAGATCAACAATGGGTTCTCCCATACACCAAAATAATCCTGTCTCTTTGGAGTTAAAAACCTGCTCCAGCAAAAATCCCTTCACCTCAATTTGTTTCATAAGGCATGGTTGAACTGGAGCCTTCAGCCCCAGATGCCTTCTGAAACGTTGGAAAATCTGCAATGATTTCTCCCAGACACTGGTCCACTCAAAGTCCGGGTAAATCCACAATGGGTTATCCCATACACTTGTCCACTCAAAATCCGGGTAAATCCACAATGGGTTCTCCCGGACACTGGTTCACTCAAAGTGCGGGTAAATCCACAACGGTTTATCCTATACACCACTGGTCCACTCAAAGTCAGGGGAAATCCACAATGGGTTCTCCTGTTCACTGGTCCTGTGTATGTGTGTTTATGTGTGAGATTGTCGGGGGGGGGGGGGGGGGTGATGCAATCACCCTATGGGTAATGTGCTCGTACATTAGAAAGTAGACGATTACAAGGTGCAGAATAGTTTTTGAACAAAATAGACAGTGATAGGACCAGGGGTCATAGCCTGAGAGTAAAGATGAGAATTAAGATGGTAGTAATGCAGGGGTCTTTCACTCAGAGAGTAGTTACTGGATGTAATAGTCCCCTTCGAAAGGTAGTGGCAGCAGGAACGATAGATATTTTAAATTGGAATTACATACATATCTGGATGCATTGGAGATAGATGGGTATAGATATTGGCAGGACTTGTAGGTAAGTTGTGTGTGGATGGATGATGATTTCTCGGCTTCATCGAACACAAGCATGATCGGTCGAATTGCATCCTGTGCCAAAGTTCCTTGTATATTCTTGTATAATCAATCTCTCATATAGCTGGATCAACTACACATTTAATTGAGGTTTCGGATGTAATGTATCAGTTAAATTATGTTTGGATTTGTTGTGTTCATTTGCAATGTCCCCAATCTGTGTGATTTGCATTTCGCCGTCAGCATTTGTCGACATTATGTTCACTTGTTG
>NC_140969.1:59918890-59953890 GCF_056783735.1 Eptatretus burgeri
TGTGTCGCGATTCGAGTTACGTGGCCGTTCGCACGCCGGCGGGCGCGAATTCGCAACAACATATATATATATATATATATATATATATATATATATATATATATATATATATATATATATATATATATATATATATATATATATACAAACGTAAAAACAAACATATATATATATATACATATATATATATATATATATATATATATATATATATATATATATATATATATATATATATATATATATATACATATATATATATATATATATATATATATATATATATATATATTAATGTATTTCATATTATATATACATATGTACATACGTAAAAACAAACATATATATATATATATATATATATATATATATATATATATATATATATATATATATATATATATATATATATATATGTTTGTTTTTATTCATGTATGTTTGTTTTTATGAATGTATATTTGTATTTATTAATATATGTGTCGGCATAATATATACATATATACTAATATATGTATTCATTTATTAATATATGTGTGTATATATATATATATATATATATATATATATATATATATATATATATATATATATATATATATATATATATATATATATATATATATCCTAGCAGGGTATGCTTCCACAATGTGAAAGCATACGAACCATATTTCCCCAGTGTCTTGGGTCACTCACCGAATTTGATTTTACATTCTTTTATTTTCATTTCATTTTTTTCATCAGTTACTATTTCCATTTATTAAATGCTTTCCCACAGTTCTCTGATTTTTAACCTCCACCATCGAAGATGGATGGAGGTTACTGTTTTCACCCCTTTCTGTTTGTTTGTTTGTTTGTTTGTGAACAGTATTACGGAAAAAACTCCTCGACGGATTTCGACGAAATTTGGTGGGGGGGGGTTAGGTATGGTCCAAGGATCATGCCATTAGATTTTGGACTTGGTCCAAAATCCAATATGGCCACTATGGCGGCCAATTTGAAAAAATATTTTAATTTTTTTTTTTTGCATTTCTACATGTTATAAGTGATTTCCAACAAAAATTGCCAAAATTATAATTGCGGCTGATTTTGGAACTTCAGGTGGATATACCAACGTAAAATCAATTTCTGTCTCAGGGAATCGAGTTATGACGAATGAATTGAATTTGTAAGAGTTAAAAGTAAAAGGGAAAGTTGCAAACTATAACTCTGTGAGCACTGTTTGTGTCAAATTGAATGAATAGGATATCAGGTTTACTTGAGTGACCTCGCAGTATTGGTGGCGGAGGTTTTGCACTCTACCGAGTGCTCCCCCTCTAGTTTTCCCCTGTTGTACTGGCTTAGATGTCCATCAACCTGCAAAATTTCAGTTTTCTCCGTCACCTGGAAGGCACCAATCTTTACTTTAATATCATTCAGTCTGTGCTTAGAAAGAGCTATATATATATATATATATATATATATATATATATATATATATATATATATATATATATATACACAGTAGACTAGGTGTAAGTCGGCAGCGTGTAACTCGTCACTTCGCCTAAGTCGGCAGCGTGTAACTCGTCACTTCGCCTAAGTCGGCAGCGTCAAAAAGTCCCGAATTTATCTCATGTTAAATCCCTTTGAATAAAGGGTCATCCCTCTGTAAGTCGTCATCTCTAAGTCGTCACTTCGTCTAAGTCGTCAGATGTTGTCCATTCCCACGTAATGGAAACTCAAGTAAATTACCACTCCTAACTCGTCACACAGAACTGCTGCCTCATGAGAAGCACGATTTCATGGAATCGTGATGCTCGCTCATTGGTGTACACGGCCAGTGATAGACTATTTATAACTGCGTACACAAGTTGTTCGCACTGCAGGCAGGACAATGGCGACTAAGCGTAAGCTTACAACTAAAACCTACCAAGAAAAATACGACATTATCCAGTTTTGCGAGGCAAATCCACTGATGAAGAAAGCAGACATAGCTGAGAAGTTGGACATTAAACGGCAGACATTGAAGGATATCTTGAAGAATAAGGGCAAGATATTTGGACAAGTGGAGAAGATCGTGAGGCTGGTGGGAAGTGTGAAATGCGTGAAATGTGTGTCCTTTGAAGATGTTGATGACGCGCTCATCATCTGGTTTCGGCAAATGTCGGCTCAGCCAAATATTCTGTTTCGGCCGATTCGGCCGATTCGGCCAAATAGCCGGCCGATACTGTCTTTCGGTGGAGGATTGCCCAGCCATCATCATGGAATACAATGACCGGTTTGAATCCTTTCTCATGCACCAGATGCCCAAGAGTTTGAGGCAGTCAAACATAACGGATTACTTCGCGAAGAATTAAAGGATCGATCGAGCTTAGTGTTGAAGTCCGATCATGGTTTTATATTGGCTTGTTTTGTACATTACCGCACTCACTTACACATAGGCATTGAGTGGTAATTATCACCACGATGACTGTGTGTCATGTAATTTGTCACCATACCATCACCGATGGTGTACGAGTTGTCTTACAGAGTTGTTCATTATCTTTACTTTTGATAAACTGATTCATGAATTCCATCTTTGCTTGATCACTTTCCAACTCACCAACTCACCCCCACCTATGCCCCGAGGATTGTGTTTTCCTTTTGGTACAATAGCCGGCTCTCACACATATGTGTCCAGGCCACGCGCGACTTCATCCTTCACCCCACAGTCATCATGAATGTTTGCATACGCGTAAGTCGTCACATTTCTAAGTCGTCACTTTTTTCTCGGTCTCGATGGTGACGACTTACGCCTAGTATACATACATATATATATATATATATATATATATATATATATATATATATATATATATATATATATATATATATATATATATATATATATATATATATATATATATATATATATATATATATATATATATATATATATATATATGTATATATATATATATACATATATATACCTTGCTTTGTTATGACGTGTAGCTCTCGTCTGCCATTCTAAAATATAGGTTTGTTGGAATTTATTTTCATGTGTACTTCTGAAAAATTATCAGTACGAACCACAAGCTTTGTCTGTTTATTGCCTAATCAGTCCTGTCGGATCAACAAGAGTGAACTTCAGGATACAGTGTACATTTTAATAATACTTAGCCTTTGATAACAAAACATAAGGTGTCAAAACAATTGTAGAACTTTTTATTCCAATGGTCTTTTACACAGCATATAAATACTACAGTTGCCTTGGTTTTGCATGTTGCAAGTACCTAATGCTTTCATGTCTTTCACATGAGTCATAATAAGTGACAAGGATTACTTCAGGATAAAACAAGGCACAATGACACAAGAGTAGACCATTTAGCTCATCATCCCTCTGTTATATCAACACCACATTAATTAGATCTATCAGCCTATCGACTTAATTTCACTGGGGTGCTCGTGGGGAGTCGCATTGGGGATTACACTGGGGGCATCAATAGGGTGTTTCATTTATTTTTCATTTGTTTTGGGGTTTTTTTGGGGGGGTGGGGGTGGAGGCTTTGGTGATGACTGCTGTCAGCTGAAGGATTTTAACAAATGCTCACAGTACATTTGCTATTTATTGAGATCCCCTCACAGACCTCATCATTACACATACAAGTATGCAATCACCCTTCCATACCTAAGCTATCGACCAGTCTTGCGAATATCCATGTCCACCTCTATCCTCAATCCTCCTTGGTATGAATCCAATTCCATTTTACACCTGTCTTCTCTTTCTGCTGCAAGTACCTATGAGTAATACCTTTCCATGCATTACATTAACTCTTCTTTGAGTGAAAGACCACTCCTTGATTACTGTCCTAATGTACTTCTTTATTCTCAGGTGGTGGCCCTTGGTTCTGGTCCTGTCCATTGTGCTGAAAAACTCATCTGTACTTACATTTTTACACCCTTCTTTATCTTAAAAGTCTCTATCAGTTCCCCTCATAATTTCCTCCTTTATAATGTATAATATCCTGCTGCTATGCCTGGTGTTGGCTTAATGGTTAGGGTGGTGGGCTTGGGATCGAAGGATCCTGAGTTCAAATCCCATTTGGGAGTTGAATTAATATGAGGTGGGGTTGACTCAGCCTGTCATCTTTCTGAAGTTGGCAAAATGAGTGCCAGCTTGCTGTCAGAGTGGAGACCCGTCCAGGATTGTGCTCAATAGCCCAGGAGACTGCTTAGGCAGCACCAACGCTCTGCATAGAGTATAGTCCCAATGGATGCATGGATCCTGCTGCTGTGACTCACAGCTTAGTTTAGCTCGCCTTGGAATCAATGTTGTCACTCCTTCCCCATAGGTTTTGTCCAAAACTCAAAACAATATTCGAAATGAGTCGTCACGAGATTCCTGTTCTGTGTTAAAACTCTCTTTTTCCTGAAAATCTATCCCTCTGTGAATACAATATAATGGCTAACACCCTGTTAGCTTTACCTGTAGCTCGCTGCCTGGTGTAGTCCTGTCCACATACCCCATATCTTTTAGCACCCCCAGAACCTTCTCTTGTGTTATATGCTTCAAGACTTGCAGTAGATAGTCACGATTGTCATTATTTTTACCCACACCCAGCACCTTACAATACTTCATGTTAAACTGCATCTGTCATCACCTCCCAATGGTTTAGGTGGGAGGGGCCTGTTCAGTGTTCAGCTCTCCAATTGGAAGTTGCAGAGTCTGAGGCGGAGCCACGAAGGCCGTTATAGAATCTTCTTCATCACCATCTGTGATCGTGAGATGAGTTCGTGTTCCTCATCTTCTTTGCACAAATAAGCAAAGCGAGTGGACAAACTCTTTTCGCCGACATAACATGGGGTCCGTGGAATAGATAAATGTCGCTTCTAGTATTCGGAGATGCGTTATACTTCGTCCTCTACTCAATATCTTTAATGCATCCAAATTATAATGTTCAGCACAGTTTGCATTCTCAATAAAATGCTGTCCGATATCAGATGTACACGATGTTGGGATTGATGCCGGAACCTTCCTACAAGCACGTACCGGCTGTGTCCGTGTGCCAATTGTGTTTTTTTCCCGATGGACAAAGGGACATGCTGTTTGATTCTGTCAGTCAGAGTCTGGGTAGTTCTGCCTACATACCGAGCATCACATCGGCACTTGAACTCATAAATAATATTGCTAAGTTTTGAGGCAGGCAGGACATCCTTCTTAACTGCAGGAATCAGACGTCCAGAGGTGAAAATCACTCCTGGACGAACAGCCAGATACGTGTTTGAGACATCTTTTGATTTGTTCCTCATATCTTTGTGACATTTTCCCTTTCCAAGGAATCTTGATATAGACCGGGTACTTTTCAGGACCAATCTTCCGTTCACCTTTAGCAGTGAGGAATTTGTGCATAAACCTCCTGATGAAATACTCAGGATATCCATTCTCACTGAGGATGCCGGCAATCTTGTCCTTCTCTGTCTGAAGCTTGGAATTGGAACATATCCTCTTCGCTGGACTCACTAATACATTGATGAAACCAATCTTGTATCTCGGTGAACTAAAAGAGTCCCATCGAGTATACTGGCCGGTGAAAGTGGGCTTTCTATAGATGGACGTCGTAAATGAAGATGCAGATCTCTCTACGAGGATGTCCAGAAAGGGTAAGCAATCAGAACATTCCAATTCCGTCGTGAACTTGAGGGCAGGATGAAGAGAATTGAATTCATTCAAGAAGCGGTCACAGATTTCACGAGATTCAAACAGGCAAAATATGTATCCACATATCTGTAGTATACGATGGGGGATTGTGTTACCTCCAACTTGGTCAACTTCTACAGTTCTTGATAGCCAACAAAGATGTTTGCTAACGTTGGGCCCCAAACAGAGCCCATGGCCACCACATCAATTTGGACGAACATAATGTTATTAAAGCTAAACTCGACATCTCTTGCAGCCATGTTCATCAATTTGACGAAGACAGATTCAGAAATGGGCGGATGCTCAGATTCCATGTGATACAGCAAATGCGCACATGTATTGATGGTCTCTGTCAAAGGGACATTTCTAAACAGGCTATCAATGTCAAAAGAACACATTACATTCTCCAAACCAGTCAGACACGTCTCCCTTGTGGCATCGGCAAAAGTGAAAGATTCTTTTATGACGAACCTGGAGACCGATTCGAGCACTGGTTGCAGTAACTCTCCCAGCCATTTCGCCCCAGTTGATCCTGTGAAGAGCCGACCATGGACAGGATTGGTCTCAGTGGAACATTCTGCTTGTGAATCTTCGGCAGACCATACATTCTCAGACAAGAAGAGCCTTACTGGCTTGATCCTCTTGTGATATTCCCTCGACAGTTCACCACGTTTATGCAGTTGGAGCAACCTCTTACCGATTTCATTCTCCAAACGTGACGTACGGTCTTGTGTATCCACGCTTCCCAGCTGTCGAAACTTGGACTGATCCTGCTATCATCTACCATTTTCCATCTTCCCAAAAACATCTCTCTGCCAATGAAACTAAAGATGATGAAAGCCTTGTAGGTAGAAAGAAGCTCAGGTGTGCCAAGCAAGGACTTTGCAAGACAGAGGACGCTCAGTCGGCATCTGGCCTTGGAGGTTAATTTTGAAATGTGGCTTGCCCATGAGAGATCATAGCTGAGATTGAGACCCAGGAGTTTCGGTGACTGTTTTTGAGAGGGTTGTTGAGAAAAAAGATGTAAGTATTTGCAGTACAGTCCTTACAGAGAGAGACAGACAGACAGACAGACAGACAGACAGACAGGCAGAGAGAGAGAGAGAGAGAGAGAGAGAGAGAGAGAGAGAGAGAGAGAGAGAGAGAGAGAGAGAGACAGAGAGAGAGAGAGAGAGAGAGAGAGAGAGAGAGACAGAGAGAGAGAGACAGAGACAGAGACAGAGACAGAGACAGAGACAGAGACAGAGACAGAGACGGGGCGGGGGGTGAGAGAGAGGGGAGAGAGAGATTGAGAGACAGACAGATACAGAGACAGGACAGACAGAGCCAGAGATTTCTCAGGATTGAAAGACCTACTCTTTCTCATGTGTGGTGATTTCAATGATCACCATGCAACTTAGCTGGGTGTTGGAACCTCTCTCACAAGCCATGGCACTTCAGCAAAGGACTTCTGTGACTCCATGGGCCTGCCTCAATCTGTGAATTCTCCAACCCAGATTTCTCCCAATGGCAAATCCTCCCTTCTCGACTTGGTGATGACAAAATTCCCTGAAAATATCTCCTGCTCTCCCTCTGATCTACTTGGTTCATCTGATCATATGCCTATGAGAGTCAACATCTCTCTGGCTATTATCAGAGCTGCCTGAGTGGCGGTGAGTCTGGTAGTTCATTCAGGCAGATTGGCAGGGATTGCAAGCAGCCATCTTACTTCAGGATTGGTCTCCTATATCTATCACCCCTGATATTAACACAGCGTGGGAATTCTTCAACAGAAACCTGATCTCTCTGAGGAAGCTGATCTTTCTCCCACCCTGAGCAGGCTAGCCCGCTGCCCCACATGTCACAGACTCAGAGATCTGGCTCACTGCCTCGACATGGCCACCTGCATGTCCACCAGAGCTGGTGTCAGGTCACACACTGTCGGACCTGGGTGGGCCAGAACAAGCCCTGCTGTGTCTTTACACACACCCACCCATGAGTGCCAGACCGCAAATCACAGAAGTAGTTTCACAAACCACAGCCTATCTTCATCCTCTCTAAACCCTCTATATTTCTTGTTACAGGGACGATGTCTTCCCACTGGAGCAAAGCGACATCTACACTGGCACGATGTTCTTTCAGGCTATTACCCTTCAAATATGTTACTCCTCTGGAATCTTTCTTTCTCCCCTGCAACCAACCTGCCATTCCACTTTTTATCTGTGCCCCGACCTGTGTTGCTATTAAACCTCATTATTTCTGTTCATTAACCTCCGCCATCGAAGATCGGAGGTTACTGTTTTCACCCCTTTCTATTTGTTTGTTTGTTTGTTTTTTAGGTATGGTCCAAGGATCATGGCATTAGAATTTGGACTTGGTCCAAAATCCAATATGGCCGCTATGGCGGCCATTTAGAAAAAATATTAGAATTTTTTTTTTTTGCATTTCTACATGTTTTAAGTGATTTCCAACCCCCCTCGCCCCCAAAAAAAAATTGTTAGAGAAAAAAAAATTTTGCATCTTTTTTTCAACAAAATTTCGATTTTTTTTTTTGCATTTCCACATCTTATAAGTGATTTCCAACAAAAAACATGCCAAAATTATAATTGCGGCTGATTTTGGAACCTCAGGTGGATATACCCACGTAAAATCAATTTCTGTCTCAAGGAATCTAGTTATGACGAATTAATTGAGTTTGTAAAAGTTAAAAGTAAAAGGGAAAGTTGCAAACTATAACTCTGTGAGCACTGTTGACGTCAAATTGAATGAATAGGATATCAGGTTCACTTGAGTGACCTCGCAGTATTGGCGGCGGAGGTTTTGCACTCTACTGAGTGCTCCCCTCTAGTTTCTTCCTGCATTTGTTCACCTATTTTATTTACTTTTTCCATTAATTGTTTAAACATGGCCTGGGTGGACATTGTTCCAGCCACCTGATCCCCCACTCATGCCCGGAGAAGGCTTCGAGTGATGTCAGGAGCTATGCCATGCTCCGCCATACTCGGCCTCACCCCCGGCTCACCTCCGAACACATTCCTCACCATCCGCCTTGACATGCACATCAGCCATTTTTCCATGTTTCCCTTTCATGTTCAAATTGAAAATAAAACCTTTTAACACTCAAATTTGACTTTAGGTTTTCCTTGGGGAGGGTGTCAGGACAAATCCAACACTTCTGATCACCAAATGTCACATCTGAGGCTCCGTTAACACGGTATCGGGAAATGGCCAAACGGTCTCTTACTGCACTGCATTCAGTTATTGTTCTTTACCGTTCCCCAAGGTCACCGAAATGAGCCAAAATTGACGGCACACGTACAGGAAGCAGATGGCTCAAACACGTTTTTAAATCCTTTTAAGGGGGTTTATTTTGTATTGAATATATGGGGAAAAGGTGCACAAACAAGCAGTTCGGAACAAACCAAGCGAATCAAAAGACACGAAAGAGGAGAATGGGGACACGCAAACTGATACAATGTAATTCAATGTACATCTGCTTCATAATGCTTGATCCACCCGAACATATCCGGCCCAATACATTTTTGAAATATCCTGATACATCCCAATCTCTTAATGGTGAAGAATTACTTAAAAAATTATCAGATCCGGATTCAGATTTTCACCAAAGTTTAATCAATCCTTCCATGTTAAAGACCCAATGTGGCCACCCTGTTCCGTACAAATCCATCAACAACTTTTTGAGATATCATGCTATATATCGGTTTAACCCTATCTCTCAATGGTGAAGAATCACTTAAAAATTATAGTATTTGGATCCGGATCCGGATCTTCACCGCAATCTAAACAGTTCGTCCTTGTCAAACACCCAACCTGCCCAACAAATTTCATCCAGTTCCGTCCACAATGTTTTGAGACATCCAGCACACAGGCAGACAGACAAACAAACAAACAGACAGAGAGGGGTGAAAACATAACCTCCTTCAAGGCCCTGTCACACCTTGACGTTTTAGCCAGCGTATGAAAAATTTGGCGAATACGCTGGCACACGTCGAATACGTTATGGGTAAGTTTTGTATACGTTAAGAGCATGCTGAAGCACGCTGGCATACGTCGTAGTATGCCGACCTCGTCGACAAATTTTAACATGCTCAAAATTTTTCGACGTATGCCAGCGTATGACTCACATGTTCCGCATACGCTGGCCATAAGTTGTAGGCACGTTATGCGATCTTTGACACACGTCGACACACGTTACTTGTAAGTTACTCATAAGTCGAAACGAGTCGAGGTAATGTTTAGCGTACCCGAAACTTATTTCTAACCTATGAGTAACGTGCTTTGAACCTATGAGTAATGTGCTTTGAACCTATGTGTAATGTATCTCCAATGCATATTGACGTATGCAGACGTATTTGACGTCTTCCGGACGACCACAGAACTTACTGAACGTGTTTCTAACTTACAGCTTCCGTATAATGGCGTATTGGCAGCGTTTAGGGGCATTGGTATAAAAAATGTGGTTCACAGGAGGAACCTGTTAGTGTTCCAGCCTCCATGGTTTTTTTTTTCTTCGGCATGACGGTGATGTTGACACTTCGATTTCTAGTGCAGTTATGATTTAAATTGTTGAGCGGCAGCCTATTAATAGGGTATGCCACATGATCTTCGGCGATACGCTGCCGCGCGCTATGCATAAGTTAGACTATCGTTGGGCATACGTTGTGAACGCCGACAACACGCTAAGCATTCGTTGGTATAAGTTATCTATATGTTAACGAAACTTTCTGTGTACGTTACTAATACGTTATGCATATGTCCAAGTCGTTATGAATACGCCCAAAACTGAAAAAAACATCAATAGTTCAGCGTACGCCAGCGTTTTAATAATGACAAATAAAAAGAGAAACCTATCCTACTCTCGGCAGCACATATCACACTAAAACAAACATTAAGTTTTTTTCAGGAAGGGACTTTCCTTTTCTCTGATGTGCAGATGCGCAGGACTCAACGCAGCCAGCTTTTGAAAGCAAGGAGTGAGACGACGAGACCCAGTGACGAAGTGAGTCCAAACACAGAGTAAGCCAGAGATGAGTTTCCGCTCAACCAGACCCCGTGACCCAAAATCACATGACCATGATTCTGTGTTCTTATTGCACACATATCCTCCTGGTCCTTGCTCCATCCTCTCTCCAGGCCCTTTCTCTTCCTCCTCACAGCACTTCTTTGAACTCCGTGCACCTGGAGTTCTTCTGTCTTTCCGAGTTGGCTTCTTGGCTTGCTGCATTCTTGGCTTGTCTCTCTCTCTCTCTCTCTCTCTCTCTCTCTCTCTCTCTCTCTCTCTCTCTCTCTCTCTCTCTCTCTCTCTCTCTCTCTCTCTCTCTCTCTCTCTCTCCGGTTGCTTCTTTCCCTCTCCAAAAACAGGGTTATGAAAGCTTGGATCAATCCCAAACTTCTTCAGAGAAAACCACAATAAGGTCTGTCTCTCAAACTCCTCCGTGATCAGCGTCTCGTCATCTCTTCCTCTTGGGCTGAGTCCTCCTCTGGGCTGTCCCATCCATGGGGGGGCACATATAAAAAAATGAATCTGTCACGTCGAGCTCCACAGCACACTGCACCACCATGGCCTGCACACTGTACCACTGCATTTATTCTATAAATTGCATATGCTGTCTCCTCAGCATCACATTTTACAAGACGACATACTCTGACAGGTGCCTGTTACACGACAATCTAACATCCTCAAAACACATAGACCATACGACACTTACCACAGTCTAGATATGGTTCCCCCCACCCTTGCATGTAACAATACATTTTGAGGTGAAAAGGCCTTTGCATTAAATTAATTGATTGAAGGTTACTCGCTTCAACAACGGGTCTAATTATATAACCAATGTTGTTCCAATTGACCATTGAGGAGAGTGTGATTAGATCGGAAAAGTGGCATTTCACATTGCCAGGTTTTAGCGCTTCAAGTGGGATTGTTACTCTTTCGCATCTCCGTTAATTGTTCGACACATTTCCTGTTATCCATCACTTATAGTCCTATTATTCATTGTTACATCCTTGAACTACTCTCCTCACCTCAAATTCTTCAGGATAATCTGGATGATCACTTCCCAAAAAGTTATCGACCAATGAGATTTTTTTCTTAAAGTGGTTTTATTTTCTCTATTATTTTGATGAACTACATCTATCTCACCATATATTCTAAAAATTGACTTTTCATTTGAGAACTGCATCTAAATCAATACATTTGACAATGCCATACATAGTATTCCGATGCCTCAGAGTAATTAGATAACTTTAATTAAAAAAATATATCTATATATATATATATATATATATATATATATATATATATATATATATATATATATATATATATATATATATATATATATATATATATATATTTATATATATATATATATATATATATATATATATATATATATATATATATATATATATATGAATGCTGATCACCTATTTTGATATGACCAGAGGGGTTTTACTCCAAGAGCCAACCCTGTTGTGGTAAGTTGAGTGGTAAATGGGCAACAGCTCACTCAAAAGATTTCTGGATTTGCACAGTGTTGTCCCTGGAAATAGACTGAATGAACTACTTCAGTGCCCCAAGTTCTCCATTGTAATATTGCTTTGATGTGTAGTGTTAAATAAAAAACATTTGGCTGAACATAGTGTAAAAACTTCACGCACTTTCTAACTTTGTTCTTTTCTCACCAGAGGTGTAAATGAAGAATAATTATGAGTAATATCATCCATTTCTGCAGGTTCCTCTAAAAAGACTTAATTTACCTGATTATTTTGCATTTCAATGCAGTCATGCAAGCATACAGTTCTGAGAGTGGGAAAAGGAAGCCTTATCTCAGTCGGTGGTTCGACTTCACCGGAGCACGCATTTGCGTGGCCCAGAAAGCCGAAAGGTGCCATTGCTCATTTGAATAAAATTGAGCTGTCTCCTGGTGATGGATGGTGGCAGCACTACGTCGCGGATGCAGGGAGAGGATGAGGGTGGGCAGGCAAAGAAGGGAGATCGAAAGGTATCCTTCCAGTCCCAGCCCCCGTCGCCCGCCTGGCTCTTCCAACCTCCCCTGGTGTGTGCGCGCAAGCGAGGAAGATGAAACTTCTGTGAAAACCGACTGGCTAGAACGGGTGTCGCAGCGGTCAGACCTGCCAAGGGCCTCTATGGGCACTGAGTGCAATGCCTGGCCAGATGCTTGAGGGAGCACTGGAACACCAGGCCACCCTGGCTTCATGATGTTGTGTTTGGAAGATTGGCTTCTGCGTTTGAATAGCGTTCGTTTTTGAAACAGTTGACTCAGATTTTGCTTGAGAATTCTTCAGCACACCTTTAGTCATTTAAAGACGAAGAATTCACCTCTATAAAAGTTTATCTTTGCACAATTTACATATAGATACTATCGCAAAGGGAAATTATTTCTTCTAAGACCATTTTAAGCTCTGGTAGTACCAATGCTTTATTGCTGGTATTAAGATAGGTATTTTGAACTGTTACATGCCTAGGCACATTTTATTAAACACTTTGTAAAGCAAAGGAGGCTTTTTTTGCTTTAACAATTTCACAAATGTACCATCAAAGTGCTTGGGTACGATATTGAAGTGCCATGTTATAGAATTGCTGCTACACAAATAAATGTAGAATCCACAGTATTGGTCAGGCAACATTCTGAAAAAAATATTTTCAGTGAGTGGTGAAGTGAATGAAATATTTGGACTTGTGGAGCAAAAGAGTGTTCTTCGCTGAATAAATGTTTGCTCTCAGCTTGAGAACATTCCGTTGGAGCTATGTGACCACAGACACCTTGACATAACATTAAGGCATGCCTTACATCCGATTCGAGAAATTTCCCGATCTAGTCACTATTTCATCATCACTGGGCTGAATGTTTTCAGCAAATGTGTTGCAAGACCACAGCAACATTGCAATGGAAACCCCCGAGTGAAAACGTCGCTCTAAACTGCCCACTTCCCATCACAGCAGAGGAGTATTTTTCAAAAAGAAAAAAAAAGTGCATACTGTTATTGGCGCAGATTGTTGAGCCGATATTTTGACAGCTCAGCCTCATCTGTAAGAATGCCCTGGCATTTGTCGTGGAATTTACTGCTGGAAAAATAATTGCCTTGGAATCGACAAATGGAAAAAAAAGCCTTTCGCCATGACTTGCCTCATGGTGTAGGCATTACAGATAGACAAGCTAGGTTGAAGCTCTTTTTCTGTTTGCTGTCAGAAGTTGGACTGTTAAACGTAGCATCGGCTTATCTCCGCCACAATCCGATTTCATTCTGCTTCTTCTTGACTAGTTCCCTGTACCTCCTTCCAATCACACACCCAACTCACTTTCCCAACACCTCGCCCTCTGACCTTTTCTCCTTGCAGAATAGCCTGCCCAGACATAATATGGAATAAAATGGCTTGAATTGAGGCAGACCAGCATCTTACATGAACAATAAACTACCAACCCAGACAATCCTTTAGGCCAGTAAATAGGTTGAACATAGAATAATGTCTGGGAAAGTGCATGTGCCACAGCTGTAGCTTTTTAAGTGTTCTTGAGTAAATGCAAGACAGAAAATATAATGAGGTAGAAATAAAAAGTGAAGAAAAGCTTCTTCATTTTATTAAGTGCATTCCTGTTTCCACTGGAATGGCTCAGACGTGAGTACAAAACACTCATCTGCATGGTTCTCTAAACACAAGAGAGCTAACCTGAATAGTATAGTGGGAACTCGGTCAAGGGTAGACCTCGGTGCCTCAGCGGGAAGAAAAAAAAAACTCAGTACATCTTCAATCATCATTTTGCACATTTAAAAACCTATTTATGCAACTTTACAGCTAAACAAGGTCACGTGTAAAAGAACGTGGAATTAATTCATTGTGACATCCATTTTAAGGACAAGTCGTGTGGTTGCCCCTAAATATAGTCAGACAGTGAGGGCTTCCAATGATTCCCCACCTGCTCCCCACACCCGGCCTCGTTCGTATTCCTCCCCCGGCGCGGCTGAGCGCCTGTCTCTATTAGCGACGGCCGCTGCTTAATGTGCTGGAACATCGTGCCAGTAATTTCATTTTTAACGAATCGCCGAGGCATTAACGGCAGCATGTGTTGCGGCGAAGGTGGCACAACGCCGGCGGGTGCTGGCGGCGCCCAGTTTTAAGTGGCCCGGGCTTTGTGCTTCAGCAGGCAGTCAGGCTCGTCAGCCTGTAATCCCTAATTTCGCCCTCTTTTTAATGGCATCCTTCTATCCTTAATGTTACATACGAGAAAAGAAAAAAAGTAAAATGTAATAACGCCCGTGCTCTGGAGATGTTTGCACAATGCGTTGTAACTGCTATCCTTTTAAAAGGCTTTTAGATCTTCTTTTTTTTTTGCTTTTCTTCTGACTGTTCCAAATGAAGCACTCTTCTGAATGAGTGAATATTAATTATCCAGCATTGTTGAAGCACCTTTGTATCCGTCTGATGTCAATTCTGGCTTTTATGGCTGTTGAAGATTATAGGATTGTTTTAGATTCTCATGTTGGAGCAGTACGTAAAAGCATCATTTTGTCCCCAATTATACAAGAAACATTTACGAGTTCTCATTAAAGTGATTTTAATTCTGTAATGCTGTTCTTGTGGATATGCTTTATCCCCACTAAACAGATTTACTTGAACACTGCTAAATGTATGCATAGCGTTCGTTTACTCTGCGAAGTCACGTGTAAGGATTTGTTTGTTCTGGGAAAATTAATGCACACAAAAGGATTAGCTCGATTGGAGGAATTATATCATCCAACACAAGGACATATAGGTACAAAATTATGATAATTGTTATGATCAATATTTCACAACAATTGTTATTATCATCAACATCAACTCCATTCTCGTGTGAAATTTGTGAATAAATTATTTGTTTTTTGATGAAAATTATATTTCGTTATCTGTAACACCACAGCTTGGCTGACTCGTACAATCGCTCTACAAGTGATAATAGTTATTACTATTATAACAGGATGTTTCAATAACGATAATTATAACAATAATAAAATTCACTAAATCATTAATTAATAGCACTACAATGTTGTGTCGTGATTTCAGACTTATTCACATATATGTGGAGCTCACATCAATTCCATTTTTCTGGCAGTGTTTGCATCAGACAGCGACAAACATGGTACTCAATGGTTCGGTTGTAGTGGTAAAAAGATTCACACAGTGTGTTCCAAGGATATCAATGAAACAACCTCAATCCTACAAATCCCAACAGAAAAATCCTCAAAATCTTTAACCAGATTCGGTGCGTAATGGAAGGAGCATCCGCTCTGAGATTGGCAGGAAGGTGGATTTCAACCTGACCCCGGCATAGTCATCCCAAAGGCTTTTAAAATGGAATGTGTTGTGCTTCCTTTTTTGATGCTCAGCGTTTAAAAGGATAGAGAACAGACAAACAACCATAGGTTGGCAACCGTTGTACAGGCTTGATGGACCTAATTGCCTCCTCCTGCTGGTGGGGCTAACGGCTTCCTCCTGCAATGAAGTTGGCAAGGAACTTATTACTATTATTATTATTGTTGTTTTTATTATTGTGGAGATTAATTAATATTGTGTTGTGATATTAGTAACAGTTACACCTGACATTTAATTATGGCATATTAATGCCAGATATTGTACTTGAGCAGTGTTATTAGTATATGAGTGATTGTAGAATCAATCCAGATAAACAAATATCTGAAACCCAATGGGCATTGTATGCATCAGGAGCAAAAGAGATTGACGTGAGCAGTTATGCATTCTTCAACAACTCTCATGCTTTGGCATGATGGTGATAAATGCACAGTGATGATTTTTCTTGTGGCTTGATTTTAAATGATTGCATACAATATTGTGAAGTGGCCCAAGTGTGATTCCATCGTGTGACTCTTTGGGAAATTAATAGATACTTTAGTTGGGACGTTTGGTTGACTTATGGCAGGTTCAGGATTTTCTTAAGTTTACATTTATAGATTTGGGAGATTGTGCTTTCATCATTTGTCAAAAATATTTTCCCATATGATATAAACATCTTTTTGGCCCTTTATGTGCTCTTGATTGCTTTCATTCCAGAACTTACATGTATACACTCAAATTGTCTTTTCTTTCTGCAAAACGGAATTACTATATATTATCTTTCCATAACTAGCAATGGTGACAATGAATTAAAATGTGATCTTTGCATGAACAAAGGCCTTAAAATTCTATGTTTGTTCATCCGGTTGTCAGGTAGGGCAGATAGCACCAATGCTATGTGTTTAACAGCCAATGTGCAAAAGCTCTGCAAAGAATATCTTTAGCAATCAGATATGTTTTAAATAACACCCGCTCTTTAACACAGCTTTAATGGCCGCACAATGTGACTTTTGTCTGTCCTTGTTACGGCACCATTACCCCAGTTTTTTGAATGATGAATTTTATGCCGCTCGTCCTTGACACTTAAGAAGATTGGAAAGTCTGAAAGATGTCTTTGGCATGAGAAATCAAAAGGAGGAGAATTGGGATGCAAAGAGAGAGAAAAAAGAAAAACCAATTCATTCTCCACCTTTGCAATGGTGATGCAAAGCTAAATGGAAAGTTGTGCATTCGTACATTTTTTTTGTGTGTTTAATCAAAAGAACAAGTGGTATTGGATGCAGGCAATGCAGTCCTGAAATACTTTGGCTAAGAGTGAGTAGTCTAAGCTGGATCAATGGAGGTGGTCAAACAGAATGATTTGATTGAGAAGAAAATGAGCAAGAATATGACAAATTTGTGAAAGAGTAGCTGGGCAGACACAGCCGATTTGTCGAGGAAGGGAGTTGTTTCTGCTCGGCAGATGGGACACATTTTCAGCATGGCAGATGGGTGCAGTGGGCTTTTTGCTGTTGATCACGCCGGTTAATGAAAGGCACGGCCCCAAAGCAGAGTGGATGTGGCGCGGCGGCCACTCGAGCAAGGCACCACGGCGCGCGTCAAAACGTGACAAATGACGGTGCCGTGCGGATCATCTCAGAGCCGCCCAGTGGCTCGTGAGAGGGCACACAGGACGGGCGAGCGGTGGGGAGTCTCTGAGCAGGCACAGTTCTGCAGAGCAGAAGAGATGCATGAGCAAGGAACTGGAACAGGTGTGTGTGTGTGTGTGTGTGTGTGTGTGTGTGTGTGTGTGTGTGTGTGTGTGTGTGTGTGTGTGTGTGTGTGTGTGCGGGCGTGGACCAGAATTCACATTTGTGTGTGCACGCTGAGTACGGTTTGACTGCTACTTTGATGTGCATGGTCTGGGCATCCAGGCCAATGGTGAAAAGGTGCAGGCCAACTGCCCAGTCACTTTGACAGCAATGCTTCTGGGCCCATATCATTTTGGGCACAGCCAGCATGTGAAGGGCACAGAACTCATGTCCTTCATTTCGAAGTGGCTGATATTTGATGAAAGCTATTCAGAGCATGTTGGCTATCATTTTTATCATGATAGGGAAGATAGTAAACCTGACTTACAATCCATGATTTTCTATTCCATGTAACTTTCCAACCTACTTAATTAAATTGCATTTTTAATGCAGCAGTAGAAATGCAATGGAAAACTGTACATCTGAACTATCATTAAACTGACCTGAACTATGACCTTAACCTCAAGCCTATTCTCAACAATGTCCTTCGGACAAGGCCTGTCTTCATGCAAAACAGTGTGTATATTTATGGTGGCAACAAATATTTCAGGGGAATTTTATTTTTTTCTCAAAGCATCAGGAATGTTAAACTTCGAAGACAATTGCATTACAGTGATTTCCATTCTGCATTTAGTCCTACATGCTACGTTTAGGCTCCAGGAGAGGAATCAATTGGCCAATGGTTGGGTTCCCTGCATGAAACATTGGTTATGTTGGGGTTCGTGCATCAATAATGAGGTTAATGGATCAATAATGAGGGTCGTGCATCCATATATTAAATCTTTCCGACTACCAAAAATGTTAATATGGATTCGTCAATGCACACTAAATCTGCAATATTTCAGATTTAACTATAAGGGCACTTGGTGGAGCACATACCTCCACCAGGCTTATTCGTTGACGTTTTGTATCCCACTGATCGGCCAGATCTGCATTCGGACCTGAACTAACATTTAATCAGCTTGTTCTTATCACCTAACCAACTTATACACCAACTTTCGTACAAATCTGTCCACAACTTTTTGGCATATCCTGCTATATGTCGTTTTTGGACCCACCTCTCACTGGAGAAAAATCGCTTAAAAGATTCTCGGATCCAGATCCGGATTTTGAACTTCACTGAAATGTAACCATCTGGTCCTTGTGACATGCCCAAACTCTCCACAAAATTTCGTGCAAATCCATACACAACTTTTTGAGATATCCTGTTCACAAGCAGCCAAACAACCAAGAAGAAGTTGTGCAGAGCACGATACTTGCAAAATCCATAAAACATATTTGACCTCAAAAATAATTGGTGGTTTAATTCAATCACCAAATATGCAATTCGTCTTCAAATTTCAAGTCAATGGAATGAAAATTGAGGATTTTAGAAATACCACCTTAGTTGTTGACCTTTAGCCTATGTTGACCTTTTGGTCGATGTTGACCTCAAAAATAATTGCCTAGTTGAATTCAGTGACCTGAAATATAAACCTCTTCAAATTTCAAGTCATTCGGATGGAAATTTATGATTTTAGAAACTTGGCCTATGTTCACCTTCTGGCCTGTGGTGACATCAACAATAATAGGTGGTTGAATTCATTGACCTGATGGATAAATCCTTTTCAAATTTCAAATAAATCAGATGAAAATTCGAGGATTTTAGAAAATTTGGCCCAAATTGGCCTTTTCGGCCTATTTTGACCTTTTGGCCGATGTTTACCTCAAAATTAATAGGGGGTTGAATTCAGTGACTTGATATGCGAATGCTCTTCAAATGTAACGTTAATTGGATTAAAATTGAGGATTTTAGAAAATTGGTCTATGTTGACCTTTTTGCTTATGGTGACTTCTAAACTAATAGGCGGTTGAATTTAGTGACTTGATATGCAAATGATCTTCAAATTTCAAGTCAATCAGATGAAAATTGAGAATTTTAGACATACCACCTTAGTTGTTGACCTTGGACTTATGTTGACCTTTTGGTCTATGTTGACTTTATAAATAATAGGTGGTTGAATTTAGTGACCTGATATGTAAATCCTTTTTAAAGTTCAAGTCAATCGGATGAAAATTGAGGATTTTAGAAACACCACCTTAGTTGTTGACTTTGGACCGATGTTGACCTCAAAATAATAGTTGGTTGAATTCAGTGACCTGATATGTAAATCCTCTTCAAATTTGAACTCAATTGGATGAAAATTGAGGATTTTAGAAATTTAGAAGAGTTGTTGACCTTTGGCCTATGACGGAACCTTTGGCCTATCAAAAAAAAAATAGCATTCTGTCAGACCATAAACTTCACCACTTGGTGAAGGTTCATGAAGATCGGTTTAAAATTGTGACCTGTAGGCGGTTAAAGGTGAGCTGACAGACAAATAAACGGAATCGATAAACATTGTTGTCAAAAACAATTATTTATTTTTTGCCAAGTAACTAACAAACAAACAAACAGACAGTCAGGGGTGAAAACATAACCTCCATCCACCTTAGGTGGAGGAGGTAATAAAGCGGATATATTTTTATTTAAAATGTAGAAAACTATTATGTAATTCAAAAATCTTTGAAAAACCTTCCTCCCATGGTATTCTCCTGTAATTTGTAATGATTAGTCTGTATAAACTTTAAAAAGCTGAAGTTCCTTGATCATCAGATTCTGAAATAGCATCGAGTGGGAGAGAACATAATCATGCACATTGATTTATAATGGAACCTGCCGAATGCAAATGTCATCTACACGAGTATGTACTGTATATTATCATTTGCAACTGGTGCAACGTCGTCAAAAGAACACAAAACTATTGTTGTTGATTGGTGACTTACTTTTTGGCATTGTTTCCCTTTGCGCATTATGGAATCATCTTCACAACACATTGTGGAACAGCGGCAAGGTGATCCATGTTGAAATAATGTATGAATATGAGTTTCATCGCAAGGAATTTATATGCAGAAGGAAGTCATTTGGCCCATCAAGATTGTGCAATGATGGCCACCATTATGGTTGCTGCAGCTTCTTTGTTTGCCTGCCCCTCCATTAACTCTCTTAATTTGACCTTTTAAACAAATAAACTTTATTCAGGTATGATTGGCTCCGGATGACGAGAAGTGGAAAAACAACAGAGCTTTTCGTTGTGCATTCTGCAGGTGAAATTCACACAAAGTGAATGAGACAGGATGAAGAAGAGCCTCTTATGGCCACCTATCAACAAGATCAATTCCAATTGGATGCTCTCTGCCAACATCACTGCCTCCCAATGCTCTAGGTGGGAGGAGTCTGCTCAGTGTTCAGCGCTCCAATTGGAGGTTGCAGAGTCTGGGGTGGGCCCTCTAGGGCTAGTGCAGAATCCTCTTCATCAACATCTGTGACTGGGAGACGAGTTTGTGTTCTTCTTCTTCATTGTACAAATAAACAAAGTGAATGGACAATGTCTTTTTGCCGACAAAACACAACATCCATAGAGTAATAAATGTCACTTCTAGTATTCGGAGATGTGTTATGCTTCGTCCTCGACTCAATATAATTAATGTATCCATGCAATGCTGTTCAGCACAGTTTGCATTCTCAATGAAATGCCGTCCAGTGTCAGATGCACACGATGTTGAGTTTGATGCTGGAGCATTGCTACAAGCACGTACCGGCTGTATTCTTGTACCACTCGTGTTCCTCCTGATGGACAAAGGGACGTGCTGCTTGATTCTGTCAGTCAACGTCTGGGTAGTTCTGCCGACATTTTCAACCATCACACCAGCACTTGAACTCGCAAATAATGTTGCTAAGTTTTGATACAGGCAGAACTACCTTCTTGATCGCAGGAATCGGACGTCGAGAGGTAAAAATCACTCTTGGACGGATTTCTAAAAATGTGTTTCAGACACATCTTGTGATTTGTTCCTCATCTCTTTGCAGCATTTTCCCTTTCCAAGGAATCTTGATAGAGACCGGGCCCTTTTCAGGACCCATCTTCCGTTCATCTATAGCAGTGAGGAATTTGTGCATAAACCTCCTGATGATATACTCAGGATATCCATCGTCACTGAGCATGCCGGCAATCTTGTCCATCTCTGTGTGAAGCTTGGAATTGGAACATATCCTCTTAGCTCGACTTACTAATGCATTGATCAAACCAATCTTGTATCTAGTTGAACTAAAGGAGTCCCAACGAGTATACTGCTCGGTGAAGGTGGGCTTCCTGGAGATGTTTTTATGGGATTCATTCAGTAGAACTCAACATCGCTCCTTGGGCCTATATCATGCTTCGCAAACAGAGTGGCGGTATGCACAGGAGTTCTTGGCCTTCTTTGACATGGTACGTCTTCGCAGATATATCCCAAAGATCGATGACCCTGTTGAGTTGGTTTAAGACAG
The DNA here is from genome assembly GCF_056783735.1 of Eptatretus burgeri. NCBI lineage: Eukaryota > Metazoa > Chordata > Myxini > Myxiniformes > Myxinidae > Eptatretus > Eptatretus burgeri. The sequence goes on from NC_140969.1 coordinate 59,941,042, forward strand.
AGACATGATCGAAACATTGATCGGTTAAAGGTGAAACGTTTTTGTTCCATCATGAGTGATTCATGTAATCATGTTCTCAATATGTCAGATTATACCCTTTCTGATACAAAGACGTTTGTTCTCGCTCATGGTTTTGGGTTCAGCATTCCAAACAACAATATTAAAAGAGGAAGTTTTTGCAGAGTTTGAGCTTCTTTATGAGCAGTTGAGTAAACATCATGCAGTCTCCATTGAAGCAGATCAGGCGTTGAATGTTAGACTTTCGGAATTGGAGTATGCTTACCATGGTGTCCCCAATGACCTTTCTGACTTCCATTTAAAAAGGAAATGCATTACTGCCATGACGAATCCACGAAGAAACCCTGAAATCCACATCTGTAAACCTGACAAAGGCTCTGGTGTTGTCATATTGAACCGGATGGACGATGTGGACAAAATGATGGATATCCTACAGGAAAAGTCAAAGTTTCAACAGATGGGAAGCATTGATAAACATGACCGTCCATAAGTCACACTTGGAGAATCAAAATTTGTAAGAGATTGTTCCAGCTGCGTAAACGTATTGAAGTGTTGAAGCAAATTTCCAAGACGATTAGCCGGTGGGCTCTCTTCGTCCAAGAATGTACGGCCCACAGATGACTCACAAGGACAAAGTTCCACAGAGACCAATTCTGTCCATGGTTGGGTCTGCCAGACATGAGCTGGCAAAATGGCTCGGAAAGTTCCTGCAACCAGTGCTTGAGTTGGTCTCCATGTTTGTCATCAGAGAATCATTCACTCTTGCTGATGCCATAAGGGAAACGTGTTCCACTGGTTTGGAGAATGTAATGTGTTCTTTTTACATCGATAGTTTGTTCACAAATATCCCTTTGACAGAGACCATTGATATCTGCGCACGTTTGCTATACCGCACGGAACTTGACCATCTGCCCATTTCTGAATCTGTCTTCATGGAATTGATGAACATGGCTACAAGGGATGTCAAGTTTTGCTTGAACAACATGATATTCATCCAAATTGATGGTGTGGCCGTGGCCTCTTCCTTGGGCCCAGTGTTGTCGAGCATTTTTCTTGGTTATCAAGAATTGGACAAGTGGACTAAGTTGCAGGTCCAGTATCTCGGTTTCCCATCTTATATTTCAGATCTATGGATGAGATCTTTTGCTTCTTTGATTATCTGTATATGCTGATCTCTGAATATGGTCCAACTGAGGCGAGTGATCTCACATTGAAGGACGCATTCTACATTGGGCCAAAGCCTTCGGGACCCCCACTGTTTGAAGATATGAGGAAAACCATGGAGTAAACTTCCCGGGTCAGATTGCGGTAGTGTGTGTCAGGGTTTGCTGAGGTGTTGTCCATCAGAGAGCGGTCTCCTTGGGTTAACCTGAGGCGGTCCCTTCAGGTGGGTGCCTAGAATGTCCTATCCCTAAGAGAGGATGATCACCTGTCTCTGTTATCATCTGGGCTCAAGTGTTTGAACATTCCTATTGCAGCACTCTCTGAGGTTCAAAGACTGGATAGCGGTGAGATCATGGAGGGTGGTTACACCTACTATTGGTCTGGTCACTCTGATGATTAAGGAGTTGCTGTAGCTGTGTCCAAGAAGCTGACTCCAATGATAATTGAGGCAACACCGGTCAATGAACGTATTATGAGATTAAGAATTCGTCACTCCTTGGGTGTCGTTTCCCTGGTCTCTGTTTATGCTCTGACTGAGGCGAGTGACCTCACCGTGAAGGACGTATTCTATGCCACGCTCGAGTATGTGGTTGATCAGTGCCCCAGACGAGATACTCTTCTCATCTTAGGGGATTTCATCAACTGGAACTGATTTGGATGGTTATGAGATATGTATTGATCCCCATGAGTATGGAACTGTGAACCAGAATAGCACTAAGTTCCTTTACTTTGCAAAAAGTCATGAACATGGGGTGGCTGTTTCATGGTTTCAGCACCCACAGACTCATCGCTGAACTTGGTATTCCAACGGTGGTGGTGTGGCAAAGGAGATTGACCATGTGCTTGTTGATTGTCACTGGATGATGATGCAGAACTGCAGGGTCTACCAGAATACTCAGTTCCTCAATAACGGCCAATTTTACCAACCACAGGCTTCTGTTAGCATCTCTGAAGTTGCAGCTTAAGTCCGGGAGAATGGTACCATCCCAGCCAGGGCTGTATTTTGGCAAGCTCAAGGAAGAAAAGGGCAGCTAAGGCGTTGCAAACAGGCTGAGTGTTGATTTGGGGGGTTTGGGTGCTTTAAGGAATCCTGAAGAGTTGTGGAGTGCCTTCAAGACCACTATCATTGATGTTGCTGGTGGATGTCTTGTAACTCACCGGAGGGCGACGAAGAATTTTGTCTCTCAAGGGATACTGAATACCATTTCCCAGAATCACGGGGTCAAGCTTAATGGCAGAGCTGAGCCATTTAAGCAGTTGAGGCGTAAAACTGCACATGTGCTGAGTGTAGACAAGGAGGCCTCTGTGCGAGGGGTTTGTAAGGGGGTAGAGCATCACCTGTGGTCAAGTGTTTCTCATCCTGCTTGCAGTGGAATTCGCGCATTGCGTTCCTCCAAACCTGTCCCTTGGTACATTGCAGTTAGAGTGGAGGGTGGTGGGCTCTTTGTAGAGGAGTCTGAAGTGAAGGTCCGCTGGGCTGGTTACTTTGAGCGGCTGTACCAAGCTGATCCACCAGCTGTTGAGTTGGAAATCAGGAGTGTTACTATCCCTTGTTGCTTATTCTCCAACCAAATGTGATCCACCTTCATTTGTGGAAACATTGACGGCAGTGAACCGGTTGAAATCAGGTGAAGGTCATGGCCTCTGTGGCATCAATGCCGAACTTCTCAAGGCTGGTGGAAATGCTGTACTCGTTTTGTTGCATGCAATTCTTTCCTCTGCCTGGAACATAGGCATCATCCTAACTGACTGGAAGAGGGGCCATTTTTGTCCCTCTGTGGAAAGGGAAGGATGATCGCCAGGACTGCAACAACTACTGAGGGGTGATGCTGCTCTCATTGCCAGGCGAGGTCGATGCTCGGATAATTCTCGATGGGGTTGGCTACCATCTGCTTGAGCACCAGCGCCAAGAGCAATAAGGCTTTATACCAAAGAGGTCAATGATTGACCGTATCTTTGCCCTTCGGGTCCTCACCAAATGCAGATGAAAGTTCCGGCAGGGTCTGCTTGCAGCCTATGTTGATCTCTGCAAAGCATTCAATTTAATGAATTGGGATGCCCTCTGGAGGATTCTCAGCCTTCGTGGGGTGCCACCAAAACTGATGTATCTTATTTTTGAACTATACTCTGGAACTGAGAGTGCTGTGTGATGTGGTGATACCATCTCCGACTTATTTCCAGTTGTTACTGGAGTTTGTCAGGGGTGTGTACTGGCCCCTACACTTTTTAGCACTTGTCTGGACTGGATTCTGGGAAGGATGTCGGAGATATCAAGCTGCAGTGCCTCGTTTGGGAATGTCAAGATCTCTGACCTTGTTTTCACAGATGATGCAGTCATCTTTACGTTGACTCTGAATATCCTTTTGGGGGCCCTTGAGGTGCTGAATGAAGAGTTGGAGCTGCTGGGATTACGCATTTCCTGGGTAAAAACTAACATCCAGGTTTTCAATGACATCTTAGATGCTGCTATCTTGTCTGTACCTGTTTATAGTGAGGATGTTGAGGTCACGGAGAGATTCCTTACCTTGGCAGTGATATTCATGTCTCTACTGGCTGTGAGCCAGAAGTCAATAGACATTTGAGTTTGGCCTGGGAAGTCATGGATTCTTTAGATCATGGTGTGTGTCGTTGTCGCTACCTGTGCGGGAGGACGAAAGTCCGAGTTTTCTGGTCCTTGGTGCTTCCAGTCTTGCTCTACAGATTCGAGACTTGCACTCTGGCCAGCGATCTGAGATGGAGACTTAATTCCTTTGGTACCAGGTCTCTTCGGAGAATCCTTGGCGATCACTGGTCAGACTTTGTGCCCAACGAGTGGTTGCTGAGAGAGACTAAAATGAGATTTGTTATCTGCATGGTCTGTAAGTGTCAGCTGTGACTGTATGGACATGTGAATCCTTTTTCTGACATTGATCCTGCTCACCAGATTCTCTCAGCGAGGGCACCTCGTGAGTGGAAGTGGCCAATGGGCCGACCACGTTCCTCTTGGTTGCAGCAGGTTAATCAGCATCTCAAGGAGATGGGGATGGGCCAGGCATCTCCCTGGGGGATGGCCAGGCGGAGGCCCCTGGAGTACCACCGGAAAGTGGATGCAGCAACAAGCGCATGCTCCCATACTTGACCTGACCTAGTAGGGTTACCTCAGATGCTATAACCTCGAATTGGAGCACTGAACACTGAACAGGCTTCTTCCACCTCGAGTTGGTGGAGAGCATCCAATAGGAATTGATCTTGTTCATAGGTGACCTACATAAGATCTTCTTTTTGTCTCATTCACTTTGTGCAAACTTTACTTGAAGCGTTCACAACGAAAAGCTTTGTGGTTCTTTTAATTATGTTTTATGGAAACATCTTCAAATATCTCTGTTTTTGTCTGTATTGAAGTTTTATAGCTCCAAGGAACTTTTTTATGCACCGTCACGTGACCCACATGAGTGAGCGAGGCTGCATCAGCGGCCGAGTTTTCTTTGTGGATGTATATTCATTCATTAACAGATACTGACAATTTTATGATTTTTCCTGGGTTATTGGCATTGAGTTACATCAGCAGGCAAACTACCAGATCTTGAGCACACCGAGAAAGTACTAAATATTAATATCAATGAGTGAGTGGTTTGACAGACCTGTCTCCCTCCTCAAAATCCTGGTGGGGGGAAAAGTTAAGTCTGTTTCTGGTGTATGTTCCCCCTCCATCCCATCTCTTACCTCAAATGCCGCACAGCTGACACCGCACGTGAAAAGGCTGAATGCCTAAACTCTGTGTTTGCTTCTAAATCTTGTGTCCCAAACCCATCGCTTTCTGTGCCCACCTTACCCAGTCGCACCCAACTATCCCTGGACTCTGTGTCCTTTTCTCCTGACAAATTGGACAGCTTGCTGTCAAACCTCGACTCAGATTCTGCAACCAGTCCAGACGGCATCAGCCCACGTGTCCTAAAAACCTGCACCTCTGTTCTTGCTCACCCTCTCTCTGTTCTATTCACCCTCTCATTTGCTCAAAGGCATCTGCCATCTGCTTGGAAATCAGCAAACATTACCGCTCTGCATAAAAAAGGTGCAAAAAACAGATCCCTGCAACTACAGACCAACCAGCCTTCTCCCAATTATCAGCAAGGTTATGGAATCGATCATCGCTTCGGATATTAAATCCTTTCTCTTTTCCAATTCCATTTCTGCCTTGCTTTATTCTATTCCTGCCTTGCCCCATTCGTCGACCTGCCTGTGTTCCTCCGTCTCCTCATTGTCTGCTTGTCTCCTCATTGCCTGCTCGTCCACCAGAATCGAGGCCTCATCCGGTTTTCGTTCCCCATCCCCGTCTTTGAATAAATCTGGTGCATGATGCCTTAGATTTTATATCTCATTGTATTTAATCATTTATTTTCGATTCTGTGTTTCCCCTTTCCTCCCAACCTCAACCCACCGTCGTCTCCACCGTCATTATCACGATGGTTCATGAAATAAATCCGTTGGTTTTACAAGAGCTAAGGTTCTTGTGTCTCTCCTTGGTTCTCTTGCACGCAAACCCGCCATTTATCAGACGCAGTCTGAGGGAGTTAAAGCCAATCCGGTCCATCTGTACAGTGCCAGTGTTAATTGGCCTGGACAATCCATATGCATGCAGTGTAAAATATATATATATATATATATATATATATATATATATATATATATATATATATATATATATATATATATATATATATATAAATATATATATGGTATGCTTACACATTGAAAGTGGTAATGAACCCTGCCTACCTATTGTCTCAGGCTATTCACCTGCATTTATTTTTTTCATTTATTTATTTTCCTTTCTTTATATTTTAATTCACAGAATCTTTACGCCAGTTGTGTGATTTCTTCTTTCTGGTGTGTTGGCTTCGATGTCTGTGGGCACGTGAAATTTCAGCTTTTTATGTCACTTGGGAGGTCCTAAACATTAATAACAGTCAGTCAGTGAGTTATTAGAATGAGCTTTATATATTAGATGTATGTATTATTAGAATGTGAGTCCAGTTTGTGTCAAAAGTATTGTGGTTTATGCTTACACATTGAAAGCCATAATGAAGAGTGATTGCTTCCCCATTGTCTCAGGTCGCTCACCTGATTTATTATTTTCATTTATTCATATTTTCATTTACGGATGCTTTCCGATAGTTCTATGATTTTTTTTTCCCAGTGTATCAACTACGATGTCCTTCGGCACGCAAAATTGCCTTGCTTCCCAATTGTCTCAGGTCACTCACCTCCATTAATTTTTTTTTTTTTTTCATTCGCTTTTTTCATTTATTTATATCTTCATTTAAGGATGCATTCCGGGGGTTCTGTGATTTTATTTTTTTTTTCCTGGTGGATCGGCTTCGATGTACATCGGCACAAAATTACCGTGTTTCTCCTCAGGTCGCTCACCTGCATTTTGTTTCATTTATTTTTTTCGATTCTTTATATTTTCATTTATGCACGTTGTCTGACGATTCTATGATTTTGTTCTGGTGTACGGGCTTCGATGTCCATCAACATGCAACATTTCAGCTTTCGACGTTACCCGGAAGGTACCGATCTTTAATGTCAAACACTCACTCAGGGTGATGGAGCACGAACCACTCAGTCAAGGTGATGGAGCATGAACCACTCACTCAGGATGACGGAACACGAACCACTCACTCAGGATGATGGAGCACAAACCACTCTCTCAGGGTGACGGAACACAAACCATTCGCTTAGGGTGACGGAGCATGAATCCCTCGCTCAAGGTGATGGAGCACAAAACACTCGCTCAGGTTGATGGAGCACAAACCACTCGCTCAGGGTGACAGAGCACAAACCACTCACTCAGGATGATGGAGCACAAACCACTCTCTCAGCGTGACGGAGCACAAACCACTCACTCAGGATGATGGAGCACAAACCACTCACTCAGGATGACGGAACACGAACCACTCACTCAGGATGATGGAGCACAAACCACTCTCTCAGGGTGACGGAACACAAACCATTCGCTTAGGGTGACGGAGCATGAATCCCTCGCTCAAGGTGATGGAGCACAAAACACTCGCTCAGGTTGAAGGAGCACAAACCACTCGCTCAGGGTGATGGAGCAAAAACCACTCACTCAGGATGATGGAGCACAAACCACTCTCTCAGGGTGACGGAGCACAAACCACTCACTCAGGATGATGGAGCACAAACCACTCACTCAGGATGACGGAACACGAACCACTAACTCAGGATGATGGAGCACAAACCACTCTCTCAGGGTGACGGAACACAAACCATTCGCTTAGGGTGACGGAGCATGAATCCCTCGCTCAGGGTGACGGAGCACAAACCACTCCCTCAGGGTGATGGAGCACAAACCACTCGCTCAGGGTGATGGAGCACGAACCACTCGCTCAGGGTGACGGAGCACGAACCACTCACTCACGCTGATGGAGCACGAACCACTTGCTCAGGGTGATGGAGCACACACCACTCGCTCAGGGTTACGGAGCATGAACCATTCGCTCAGGGTGACGGAGCATGAATCCCTCGCTCAGGGTGATGGAGCACACACCACTCGCTCAGGGTGACGGAGCACAAACCACTCGCTCAGGCTGATGGAGCACAAACCACTCACTCAGAATGATGGAGCACAAACCACTCGCTCAGGGTGACGGAGCGCACGAGCCACTCGCTCAGGGTGACGGAGCACAAACCACTTGCTCAGGCTGATGGAGCAAGAACCACTCGCTCAGGGTAATGGAGCACAAATCACTCACTCAGAATGATGGAGCACAAACCACTTGCTCAGGGTGACAGCAGAAACCACTCGCTCAGGGTGATGGAGCACGAACCACTCGCTCAGGGTGATGGAGCACACACCACTCGCTCAGGGTGACGGAGCACAAACCACTCGCTCAGGCTGATGGAGCACGAACCACTCGCTCAGGGTGATGGAGTACAAACCACTCGCTCAGGCTGATGGAGCACAAACCACTCACTCAGGGTGATGGAGCACAAACCACTCACTCAGAATGATGGAGCACAAACCACTCGCTCAGGGTGACGGAGCGCACGAACCACTCGCTCAGGGTGAGGGAGTGCACGAATCACTCACTCAGGGTGATGGAGCATAAACCACTCGCTCAGGGTGACGGAGCACAAACCACTCGCTCAGGGTGATGGAGCGCACGAACCACTCACTCAGGGTGATGGACCACGAACCACTCACTCAGCGTGATGGACCATGAACCACTCACTCAGGGTGACGGACCACGAACCACTCGCTCAGGGTGACGGACCATGAACCACTCGCTGAGGGTGACTGACCATGAACCACTCGCTGAGGGTGACGTTGTATGAACCACTGGGCATGCTATTTTCATCTCATTTTGCTTTCATTCATCTTTCTGAAAGTCTGCTTGGAATTCCATAAATTGATCCCTTTTGAATTGCTATTATGATTGATTAAAGTTAGTTTGATTTAACTTGAATTCCCTGTCATGCAGGCTCTTGAGCCTTGGTCATGGAGGATAGATAGTATGTGGACATTGAAAGTGCCAGGGTAGCTTCTTAATTATTTTCAATGTCAATGACAAAATTATTTGTGTACATTTTTTGTTTTATCAGTCATCTGATTTTCAACATTTATGATTACCAACTCAATATGATGTAATGAATGTCATCTTTGAGTTTTGATGCTTTTTCGTTCACTGCTGATATGCAATTGACAAGATACACAAAATATGTCGTCTGGTTAATAACCTTATGGTACCATTTGTCATTCTCTACTTTTGTATGATGTCACTGCTGTGTCAGTCCTGTTTATAATAACGACTTGTTTCGCTGTCATAATGTTATGAACACGTGGCATTCGAAAATAACTCAGAACTAAATATGACTGCTCAAGATGTACAAACGCTTGTCTTATTCAAAATATAAGTATGTGTAGTGCATAAGAACAAAATAAATAAGTAAACATTTTTGTTACAATAGAAACCTATTTTACATGTTTGAAAGCTATATCGAGTTGGCCTTTGTTGCACTCATGAGTTTCTTGTGTTGACGGATAAGTTTTTGAACAGCCCTCGTCTGGTGAAATGGATAAATGTTAATCTGTATGATGGGAATGTGACCAAGTTCAAATCTTTGAAGTTTTTTTTATTTCATTTTTTTGCAAACACTTCCTCAACATTGAAAAGTGTGAGAAAGTAACACCTACCTTTTTTTCTGCCTTGGCTAATAATCATCCATTGTGATGTTGGAGATGTTGCGTGAAACAGTCCTTCATCAGCTTGGTGACGATTTGCTGCATCCCAACCCATAATCTGGTGCCGTCTTTTTACGCTTGTCAGAACCTGCTGCTTTATGTGGTGCGTCCATGGAGCCCACTGTGAGTTCTCGTGAAAATTTCATCATGCTTGCTCACCTCCGCTTCATGGCAGTTAGAGGGTCGTTCATTTCCTGTGTGTGTTTTTATCCATTCCCCACCACCTTTTACACTCATCCCAGAGGAACTCTCTTTTCTTTTAATGCCACGAGGATTGACGGGAGAGCCTCCTTTGTGGGTCACGCACGGAGCGCGCGTCGTGTTTATTCTCCCTGCAGTCAATTCCCCTGTCGTTTGGCGCTTGTTTGGAAAAATTGAGAGATTGCTCACTGAATGCCGTTACCAGTGTCGCTGACAAATGCGCACCCTGGGGACTCGGCAGGCAAGCATTGTGTGACGTCTCGCAATAGTGCCTTAGGTGCAAGCACTATTTGTTTTTGAAGCCATGTTTTTTTGAAATGAATTAGCTGTGCTGTTTCCACCTGGTTCCAAGATTTCAGACTTCTCTTTATGCCTTCTGTCCGACCACTTTGATTCGAACCCAAATTGTTCTCATATGGGAATATCAGACGCATGCTGCTTTGTGCTTTGCAAGTGGCAAACTTTTTCAATGTGATTTCATATGTGTGAAGGTTGCTTCTCACCTGCTTTCTCATTGTGAGCACGTGTCTGCGTTAAATTTTTTGCAATTTTTAATAGTAATTTATTGAAGAATTCATTCATGTTCTTAAAATACTGAGTTTTGTGAATGATACATTTGTATGAATGTGTGTATATATATATATATATATATATATATATATATATATATATATATATATATATATATATATACATATATACATATATGTAAAATATACATGATTCCTCCCTCCATGCCCTGCAAGGCAGTGGAGTGATGACTTGCGATTTCGCTTCTGCCTTACTATGGCACGTTTACTTCAGCCTTCTGGAGGAAGGGGGTATTATGAGCCATGGGCACAAAGTTAACTTTCCACAACCTCCCCTCGCCACCCCCAAAGCCACTGCCAGAGAGAGTGGTTGTTTATAGCACATATAAATATGCATATACACACTGAAGTACTTCAAGTTTTACCTGTACTTGTTGATAACTAAATGTGTGCCAGGTAGACCATTGTGACCACTCCTCATTTTCATAAATACCAAGGTGAGCCAATGAAAAAAGCTAAGAATTCACAAGGTTTCGGAAAAGCGATGATAATAGAAAACCTATACGCCAAGAAAACCAATAGAAAACCAAGACGCCAAGGTGGACAACGAATAGCCAAGATCGTGTGAAAAAAGCCAAGGAGTAGTCACACTGAGGGTAGACCCTTACATGAGGACTCTTTTTAGCTTATCTGGAATTGCAGTTCCAGATAAGGTATTGTCATCGTGCACCGTCCATCCGTCCATCCATCTGTCTCCTCTTTCAACTTCTCAGGTAAACCGTTGGGCCAATCCGGCTGAAAATTGGCAGCAAGGTTCCGCTCCAGACTGTTAATGGGGATTGCAAAGCTGATTCCGGTCACGTGACTTTAAGTAGGTCAAAATGGCGGAGTTAGTAAATTCCTTCAAAAATCTTCTCTCAACCAAACAGTCAGAATGCTACCAAATTTGACTTACAATATTAGGCCAGAGTAGGGATGTTAAATTGTGGAGGCCATGCTGATCACTTGACCATAAGTGTTTCAAAATGGCCGGCTTGGTCAATTTTTGGGATAATCACAAAAATCCCTTCTAAAATCTTCTTATCCAGACACACCAATCAGAATACTGCCAAATTTGGGTTCCAACATTAGGACAGGGTCCTGATGTTAAATTGTGGAGGTCATGCCAATCATGTGAGCGGAAGTGTGTCAAAATGGCTGACAGTCATTTTTGGGGAAAATCGTGTAAATTCCTTCAATAGTCTTCATCTGCAGATCCACCAGTCAGAATGCTACTAAATTTGGGTAGCAAATTTACAACATTAGAACAGGGTTATGATGTTAAATTGCAGAGGTCATTCCTATCACTTGACTATAAGTGTGTCAAAATGACGGTCACATAAATTCCTTCAAAATCTTATTATGTAGACCCACCTGTCAGAATGCTACCGAATTTGGGTTCAAACATTAGGACAGGGTCCTGATGTTAAATTGCGGAGGTCATACCGATCACTTGACCAGAAGTTTGTCAAAATGGCGGGCTAAGTAAATTTTTGGGAAAATCACGTAAATTGCTTCAGAAATGTTCTTCTCCAGACCCACCACTCAGAAAACAACCAAATTTGGGTTATAACATTAGGACAGGGCCAAGATAAGATGCAGGTCCAGTGGTCCTATTTATTTATTTATTTTATGGCTGAATATATGGCACCATACACAGTTTGTTTGTTCGCACCATACACACCATCAAATATCAAGACAGCCATATGGAAAACTTCAATGGATTTTTGCACATGGTGATGAAAGATCATGTAACAACAGAACAAAAGGGTCGGATAGCATTACTATTCAGTGAGAAAGAGTGTGATTCTGGTGCAGTGATGCTTCAGAGCTTTCCTTATGAGACATGCAGCAATACTGTTCTTCAAATTCACATATTTTGAAGAGAAAACTGCTGTGGTTGAAACCAAAGAGGCCTCAGAAACCACTTGAATGCACACCAGAAAGGGTTCAAGCCATTTGACATGCTTCCTCGAATTGCAGTCCTGGAAAATCAACCAGAGAGGCAAAATAGCAATTTGTAATATCCAAGATGATCATGAACAGTTTCCCACAAGTCTCTTGATATATGATGTGATGTTTGGCACGAATAATCGCTGCAAAGAAAAGAAAACCGTAATCATTTTATGTTGGTATATAACCACTCTGTAGATAACCTTGACAGGCAATCATCACCGTACTGTGCAGCCAATCATCTGTAAATTTAAACAGGCGTGATGGCTTCATTGACCAGAAATTGAATAACTATTTGCTGCTCCACCCTCTTTGTTACATCACTTGTTTCCACCGTGATTTTCAGTACTGGTGCCATAAAGAGTGTGTGTGTGTGTGTGTGTGTGTGTGTGTGTGTGTGTGTGTGTGTGTGTGTGTGTGTGTGTGTGTGTGTGTGTGTGTGTGTGTGTGTGTGTGTGTGTACGTGTAATAATAACTATGCTTACACGAACTAGTAAAGTATCTTTATACAAATGCTGGCATGATAAACAATTTAGTTGATATGTCTGAGTGAAGAGAATCAGAATGAAAATTTACATACAGTATAGCTCATTGAAACCAATTATTAATTTCAATGCTTGAGTCCAATTGTGAACAGCTTGTGTCTCATTTTTCACGGCGTTGTATAGAGAGTAGAAATACTGAACCTTGCTGCCTCAT
>NC_140969.1:59956390-59958890 GCF_056783735.1 Eptatretus burgeri
AATGTGGTGGTGAGATGTTTTTTATAACGTGGTGGTGGGGTGGGTTTTTAATAGCATGGTGGTGAGATGTTCTTAATAACATGGTGTTGAGGTGTATTTTAATAATGTGGTGGTTAGGTGTGTTTTTATTAGCATGGTGGTGAGATATTTTTCATAATGTGGTGGTTCGGTGTGTTTTTAATAATGTGATCATGAGATGTTTTTAATAACGTGGTGGTTCGGTGTGTTTTTAATAATGTGGTGTTGAGATGTTTTTAATAACGTGGCGGTGGGGTGTCTTTTTAATAATGTTGTGGTGAGATGTTTTTGTTAACGTGGTGGTGAGATGTTTTTTATAACGTGGAACTGAGGTGGTTTTAATAACGTGGTGGTGAGGTGTGTTTTTAAGAATGTAGTGGTGAGGTGTGTTTTTAAAAATGTGGTGGTGAGATGTTTTTAATAACGTGGTGGTGAGATGTTTTTAATAATGTGGTGGTTATGTGTGTTTGTAATTACATGGTGGTGAGATGTTTTTAATAACGTGGTGGTTCGATGTTTTTAATAATGTGGTGGTGAGATGTTTTTAATAATGTGGTGGTTATGTGTGTTTGTAATTACATGTTGGTGAGATGTTTTTCATAACATGGTGGTGAGATATTTTTCATAATGTGGTGGTTAGGTGTGTTTTTAATAACGTGATGGTGAGATGTTTTTATAGCGTGGTGGTTAGGTGTGTTTTTAATAATGTGGTGGTGAGATGTTTTTCATAACATGGTGGTGAGATATTTTTCATAATGTTGTGGTTGGGTGTGTTTTTAATAACATGATGGTGAGATGTTTTTAATAGCGTGGTGGTTAAGTGTGTTTTTAATAATGTGGTGGTGAGATGTTTTCAATAACGTGGAGATGAGGTGTGTTTTTAATAATGTGGTGGTGAGATGTTTTTATAACGTTCCAGTGAGGTGTGTTTTTAATTACGTGGCAGTGAGGTGTTTTTATAACATGCCGGTGAGGTGTGTTTTTAATAATATGGTGGTGTTTGTCCCACTGTAGTGACGTATGGTTAGGGTAGCGTAGCAAGCTGATCCACCCTAACGTATATGAGGCGCCTCGAGGAGGAATGATGTCAGGGACACATTGGCCATTTTGGAGTTAATGCCATATAGCACTATTTTAACCCTTACCCTATCATCTGAGCCTATCATCATCATCTCATTAAAAAATTTCGCTTACATCACTCCTCCTTGTGGGGCCTCATATGTATACAGTGGGGAGAACAAGTATTTGATTAGCAAGCATTTGAATTTCCCACTTACAAAGCACATAGAGGTCTGTAATTTTTATCATCGGTACACTTCAACTGTGAAAGACGGAATCGAAAACAAAAATCCTGAAAATCACATTGTATGATTTTTAAGTAATTAATTTGCATTTTATTCAATGAAATAAGTATTTGATACGTCATAAAAACAGAACTTAATATTTGGTACAGAAACCTTTGTTTGCAATTACAGAGATCAGACGTTTCCTGTAGTTCTTAACCAGGTTTACACAGACTGCAGCAGGGATTTTGGCCCACTCCTCCATACAGATCTTCTCCAGATCCTTCAGGTTTCGGGGCTGTCGCTGGGCAACACAGACTTTCAGCTCCCTCCAAAGATTTTCTATTGGGTTCAGGTCTGGAGACTGGCTAGGCCACTCCAGGACCTTGAGATGCTTCTTACGGAGCCACTCCTTAGTTGCCCTGGCTGTGTTTCGGGTCGTTGTCATGCTGAAAGACCCAGCCACGCCCCATCATCAATGCTCTTGTTGAGGAAAGGAGGTTGCTGTCCAAGATCTCGCGATACATGGCCCCATCCATCCTCCCCTCAATACGGTGCAGTCGTCCTGGCCCCTTTGCAGAAAAGCATCCCCAAAGAATGATGTTTCCACCTCCATGCTTCACGGTTGGGATGGTGTTCTTGTGGTTGTACTCATCCTTCTTCTTCCTCCAAACACGGCGAGTGGAGTTTAAACCAAAAAGCTCTATTTTGGTCTCATCAGACCACATGACCCTCTCCCATTCCTCCTCTGGATCATCCAGATGGTCATTCGCAAACTTCAGACGGGCCTGGACATGCACTGGCTTGAGCAGAGGGTCCTTGCGTGCGCTGCAGGATTTTAATCCATGATGGCGTAGTGTGTTACTTATGGTTTTCTTTGATACTGTGGTCCCAGCTCTCTTCAGGTCATTGACCAGGTCCTGCCGTGTCGTTCTGGGCTGATCCCTCACCTTTCTCATGATAATCGAGGCTTCAGGAGGTGAGATCTTGCATGAAGCCCCAGACCAAGGGAGATTGACTATTATCTTGAACTTCCATTTTCTAATAATTGCACCAACAGTTGTTGCCTTCTCACCAAGCTGCTTGCCTATTGTCCTGTAGCCCATTCCAGCCTTGTGCAAGTCTACAATTTTGTCCCTGATGTCCTTAGACAGCTCTCTGGTCTTGCCCATTGTGGAGAGGTTGGAGTCTGATTGAGT
>NC_140969.1:59961390-59991390 GCF_056783735.1 Eptatretus burgeri
ATTGCTAAGATGGCAAAATAAGAAAAAGAGGCTTGCCTGGGCCATGAAGCACTGCCAGTGGACTACTGAAAGCAGGAAGAAGGTTTGATGGACCGATGAATCCAAATTTTAAGCCTCCGGTTCATCACGCAGCGTTTTTGTACGCCGTCAAGTTGGCAAAAGGATGGTTCCTCAGTGTGTGACACCAACTGTCAAACATGGAGGAGGAAGCATGATGATCTGGGGCTCTTTTGCTGGATCCAGAGTCGGCAACTTGCACAGAGTGACTGGCACCCTGAACCAAAAGGGCTACCACAGCATTTTGCAATGCCATGCAATACCTTCTGGTCTATGCCTAGTTGGTCAGGGGTTCTTCCTCCAGCAAGATAACAACACAAACTATGCCTCCAGGCTATGTCAGAACTAACGTAGAAGAAAACAACAAGATGGTACGCTTCAAAACATGGAATGGCCAGCACAGTCTCCAGAATTAAACCCCATCGAGCTGGTTTGGATGTACTGGACAGAAGGGTGAAAGCAAAGCAACCTACAAGTGCAAGACATTTGTGGGAACCTCTGCAAGTGTTGGGAAGAACTTTCTGAACAATATTTGATTTCCATTGCAGAAAGAATGCCACAAGTATGTTTGGCTGTTATATCTGCAAAAGGTGGCTACTTTGATGAGTTAACAATTTAGATTAAATTTTGTTGAACAAGATGATTCCATGATTTCTTTTTTATCTGCAATTGTTTATTTGTTCTATGCTTTAATTTCAAAGTACAATGAAACATTAAACTGCTTAAATTTCAGTAAAAACTGGAAAAATGTGGGTGTTCTAAAACTCCAGACTGGAAGTGTATGTTTGCACGCACGCACGCACGCACGCACGCACACACACACACACACACACACACACACACACACACACACACACACACACACACACACACACACACACACACACACACACACACACACACACACACACACACACACACACACACACTGTACATGTGAGCGAGGTGTGTGTGTGTGTGTGTGTGTGTGTGTGTGTGTGTGTGTGTGTGTGTGTATGTGGGTGTCGGTGTCACTGAGTGTGAAGCCTTTTGCTTGAACCCTCTGCAATTCCACACCCAATTCCATCATGGGCATAACCCCCTCCCATTACCACAAGGAAACAAGAAATAGAGCAATCACAGATTGCAAACCCTCACCAGGAGTTCTTTTGTGTGGTGTGTTGTTATAGGTTTTCGGGTACATCCAATATGGCTACCAAACCATGTGACCAATGACATCATATGTGTGAACCTTTTGTTCCTCATGGACAGGCAATCATATGTGTAAAGTGTTGCCTCGATCTGTTCAGCCACTTCAGAGAAGATTTTTGTAGGTTTTTTTTGAAAAAAAACAATAGGGCTGCCGAATCATGTGACCGATAACGTCATGAAGTTTTTTTTCTGTGGACCATTTTATCCTGAGAGCACCCTCAAAAAATTTCATACTGATTGGATGTGGCGTTCTACGTCTGCAATTATAACGTCATAACGAGGGCACCTATGGCATCATCAAAAATTCACTCTCATTCCCTATGAGGAGTACTTGCTACTTGTCAAGTTTCAATTTGTTCCTTGGTGCCGTTTCAGAGATACAGAGGTCCAAAGTTTTTTCTGTTTTTCCAAAATGGCTGCCACACTACATGACCTGTGATGTCATAATTATCATTACAACATTTTACATGAGTATTCGCACCAATGGTGAAAATTTCTGTTCAATTCGCCAAGTGGTTGCGGAGAAAAACACGAAAATTATTTGCAGACAAACAAACAAACAGTCAGACAGACAGACAGACAAACAAGAAGAAGACGTCATGCAGGGCAAGATACATCCAAAATCCATAAAACAAATTTGACCTAAAAATAATTGGTGGTTGAATTCAATGACCAAATTTGCAACTCCTCTTCAAATATCAAGTCAATCGGATGAAAATTGACAATTTTAGCAATTCGGCCTATGTTGACCTTTTGGCCTATGTTGATCTCGAAAAGAATTGGTGCTTCAATTCAGTGACCTTATCTGTAACTCCTCTTCAAATTTCAAGTCAATGAGATGAAAATTGAGGATTTTAGAAATACCTCCATAGTTGTTGACATTGGGCCTATGTTGACCTTTTGGTCTACGTTGACCAAAAAAACAATTGGCTAATTCAAATCAGTGACCTAAAATATAAATTCTCTTCAAATTTCAAGTCAATCGGATGAAATTTGAGGATTTTATAAATCTCACCAAAGTTGTTGACCTTTGGTCTACGTTGACCTTTTCACCTCAAAAATAATAGGCTTCTTGCTTATGATAAACTCTACCATATGGTGAAGTTTCGTGAAGATCGGTTTTAAAATTGTGACCTATAGGCGACAAACAGACAAACAAACAGAATAACAAAATCGACTAACCAATATACTTGAAAAATCTTCGATTTTGCAAGTAACAAACGGACCCAAACGCAAATACCCTCTCCGAATCCTTCGGCCAGGGTAATTATTATCTGCATGTTTGTGTGCGGAGGTCTGAAAATCAGAAAAAATCAGCTCGGCCAATCTTCACCAAATTTTGCAAACCTGCTTGAGGTAAGCAGAGTCAAGTCATCGGTACACAACCCTTTTCTCCAGTCTCACAAGGAAATTGTGTGTGTGTGTGTGTGTGTGTGTGTGTGTGTGTGTGTGTGTGTGTGTGTGTGTGTGTGTGTGTGTGTGTGTGTGTGTGTGTGTGTGTGTGTGTGTGTGTGTGTGTGTGTGTGTGTGTGTGTGTGTGTGTGTGTGTGTGTGCGCGTGCATGCGTGCTTGGAAATCATGGAAAAAATATAACGCAACATGAGACTGAGGAGAAACTGACCTCAAAGAAGAAAATGAGGCCATTTGCAGTGGTGCTCTCCCGGGTTAATCTTTGCTGCAACTTTAAACATCAATCTTCATGATTATTTACTAAATTCGAAATAACCCGATCTTGATCAGGTGACCCAACTTGTGGAGGTAAACGTGTATAATTTATACAGTGGGGTGTAAGTAAGTATGAGTCCACTTAAATCAATGCCATGCTTTCTCAAAATTACGATTTGAATCACAAATTTGTTATTATATTGAAGACATGTGTCCATATTCTTTAATTTATTAAAGTTATTTTGACTTGCACTTTGTTTTAACAGAATAAATGAAGGGTGAATACATTTGAGAGAAAGATTTAAAAAAAAATTGTGAGCAGTCTGATTATGCTCTGGAGTGCATGAGAACATTGTTGGGGAAATATTTATTCAAAATTAATCTATAAACCAATTAAATCAATCCCAAATGGAGTTGAAGCATTTCTCAAGGCAAAAGGGGGTCACGATGATTATTGATTCTACGTAAAGAGAGATTTGATTTTTCTAATTATATTAAGTGTTATATTCTCATCTGTTCGAGTGATGAATTCTACAGTATGCAAGACAAAAATATGGTATTTTTTCCGGCAAACTGAATATACTGTGTCATGTTTATAATGCAATCATCGAAGGCAACCATAGGAACAAACACTGAAATAGGAACAAACAATACAGATTGTTGAACAATGACATCGGCGACGATCATGGCCAACATCATGCAAAGTGTCAAGGGTTCGTGGAAATCCCTTGAAATTGCTTTTACTTTCATATTACAATGATTTATTTTGTTATCACATCTCAATTAAAAAGCTACTTACTGGACTTGTACCTTTGCACCCCACATCTGTTTGTATGTATATTTGTATATGTATATATATATATATATATATATATATATATATATATATATATATATATATATATATATATATATATATATATATATATATATATATATATATATATATATATATGAAACGAAGGGAGCACACTGACCCTAGATGTGACATGACGCTGATGTCATCCACATATATTATGCCGAAACATCACCTCCAAACTCGGATGGTGCGGCACTCAGGTCTTTGAAGACTGAGATTTATGTCTTTATGGTCACAATTTAATGAAAACTGTTCCAACACGTGGAACATGTCTTTCAATCTTGACAAATCTCACACTCTCTAACAATGTCTCTCTGAAAGGACCATTTGGAAAACCTTCCCATCTACTTTCTCAACAATCCTCTTGAAGAAGTCCCTTCATTCAAGCTTCTGGGTCTCACTATCTGCCATGATCTTTCCTGGGAAAGCCACATTTCCAACCTGGCCTCCAAAGCCACTTGGGACTGGGCATCCTCCATCGTGCATAGTCCTTCCTCGGCCCACCTGAGCTCCTCACCACATACAGAGCTTTTGTCCGCAGCCTGATGGAGTACTGCTCACACCTCTGGGCTGGTGTTCCTGCCTTTCACCTTTCTTGGCTTCACACTGTGGAAACCAAGGCATTTAGGATAATTGGTATCTCCCGCAGTGAGGCTGGTTCTTTGGGCCTCTCACTAGCTCACCGCATTCAGGTCGGTGGTCTTTTTGCCTTCTACCATGTCCTCTCCGGTCTCACCCCCTCCTGCTCTGTCTGTGTCCCCACCCCCCCCCCACCCCCCATATTTCCGCAAGGCACTCAAGTTCCGCCAGCAAACCCTTTCTGGTAAAACTACTAAAATCACGAATCACTGCTCACCTTCACTCTTTCATTCCTCTTTTCCCTGCCTTTGGAATATACTCCCACACTCTCTTCAATCCCAATCTTCCCTCCACGTCTTCAAAACAACTGTTCACCATCGCCTCTTTTTTTCCCCCATCAAAAACCACGATATTTTTGACTCCCGTTAATCCACCTCAAACTCACCTCCTTCAAATTCCCTGCTTTCCTTCCGAAAAGTTCCCTGTTGTGTAAGGTCCTGAAAGTCCCTGTAAAGTCCATCTTGTTTACCCTGTGTTCCCCACCCCAACCCTCTCCCTTCCACAGTTCTCCTAATGTCTTTTTTCCCCACTGTTTTGTCCTTCCCTCTTCTGCTCCTCTTGTCTACGCCTGGTGTTGGCTTAATGGTTAGGGTGGCGGGCTTTGTTTCCTAGGGTCCTGTGTTAAAATCCCGCTCAGCTGTTGAATTAATACTAGGTGGGGTTAACTCGACCTGTCATCCTTCCGAGGTCGGCAAATGAGTGCCAGCATACTGGTATACTGTGTCGGAGTGGCGACCCGTCCAGGATTGTGCCCAACAGCCAAGGAGACTGCTTAAGCAGCACCAACACTCTGCACAGAGTATGGTCCCAATCTCCTCCTCCTCCTCCTCTTGTGTCCTGCCCCCCCTCTTGTTGTGCGTTTTGTGTTAGCGCTCATACGAGCAAACAAAAAACAGAGCCACCAATCCAGATTTCACCCTTATTATGGGCCCATCAGGATGACATCCTGCCAAATTGTTTATTTGTGACCATACTAAGCTGGTTAATAAATTCAGATTGAACCCCCTAACTTGCCAAGGCAGCAGGGTACAGATTGAGTCCAATCAGTGTCATCTGCCACACTAAGATATTGTCGCTGCCCCAGTGATCACAAGGTGAGGAGGTTTTTCAGTCAGGAATGATAAATGAAGGTAACGGAACACACTGACCCCAGATGCAACATCACAATAATGTCTTGCACTTGTGTTAGGGGGCAGTGTGTGTGTGTGTGTGTGTGTGTGTGTGTGTGTGTGTGTGTGTGTGTGTGTGTGTGTGTGTGTGTGTGTGTGTGTGTGTGTGTGTGTATTTCACATTGTACTTTATTCTCACCTGCAAGTTACTATACAGTCATATTTTGACAAAGCTAGAGCTATGGTGTGATGACTTTTGAATGATGCACTTATGTGATAATTGAAAAGTTTGTCACATGCTCCTTCTACTGAAAGGAGTGGCCTCGTTTTCTTTTTATACAAATTTGAGGCTCCTACAAGAGTTAACACACAGATCAGACAGCAAGGGGAGCAGGAGACAAGATGGGTGGGAGAGGGAAGGATAAAACAGTGGGGAACAGAGATATTAGGAGATCTGTGGAAGGGAGAGGGATGGGGGTAGGGTGCACAGCGTGAACAAGATGGACACTGCTTGGACTTTCAGGAAGGAAAGCAGTGAATTTGAAAGAGGTGGGTTTGGGGTGGATTCATGGGGGTAGAAAAGATTGTGGTTTTGGGTTAGGGAAGATAAGAGATGGTGAACAGCTGTTTTGAAGACCTGGAGGGAAGAGTGGGATTGAAGTGAGTGTGGGAGTTTGCTACAAAGGCAGGAAAAAAGAGGAATGAAAGAGTGAAGATGAGCAATGATTCTTGATTTTGATAGTTTTACCAGAAGAGGGTTGCTGGCAGATCTTGAGTGCCCTGCAGAAAATTTGGGGGAGACATATTGCAGACAGAGCAGAGGGGGTGAGGCTGAAGAGGAGATGATGGAAAACAGAGAGACCACTGACCTGTCTGTGGTGAAAGAGTGAGAGATCCAAAGACTCAGCCTCATCACGGGAGACACCAATGATCCGAAATGCCTTGGCTTCCACAGCGTGAAGTCGAGAAAGGTGAGAGGCGGGAGCACCAGCCTAGAGGAGAAAGCAGTACTTCATAAGGCTGTGGACGAAAGCTTTGTATGTGGTCAGGAGCTCAGGTGGGCCAAGGAAAGACTTTGCACGACGGAGAGGACGTCTGCGAGCCATGAGTGGAGATGGCCTTGGATACCATTGGAAGAGAGTTTGGTGAGTTGGACAGGGTGTCAGACCGTATCAAAAGCATGCAATACGTCAAGGGAGATGGCTCTGATTTCATGTCTGGCATTGAGGATCTCCATCCATTTTTGGCAGAGCAGACACAGCATGTCCAGGGAAGAGTGGCCTGGTCTTAATCCAAATTGATGATTGGAAATCAAGCCATTGGAGAAGAGGAAGGATATTATGTCTGAAAAGGAAGGGGTTTTATTGATGTCTACATGATCAAGGTTCGTTAAAGAGCTGGAGCAGATTGAAATGAACAAAATGAAAAGGTGGGAACACCAATAACAGGGAAGCGGTGAGAATGAGGGCAAGGGGAGTGGGAGAAGGACAGATGAGATGTAGAAGCCACACATAAGCTGAATGAAACACAGCAAGCAGAAGAAGAAGGGGAGAGCTGGGATGAAACAGAAAAGCAATGAACCAACCGAGAACTCGTAAACAAATAGAGGTTAGGGAGAGTGGGTTTGGGAATCACAAAACCTGAAAAGGGGGTGTTTGGCAATGGGGTCATTTAGGGTAGAAAATTTAATGAGTATGAGATCTGAGGTAGTGGTGAACAGCTGTGTTAAAACCTTGGAGGGAATGATGGGACTGAACAGACTGGGGAAGTTGATTCCACAGGTGAGAGAAAAGAGGAACAATTGAGTGGAAGTGAGCAGTGAGCCTGAATTTTTGGAGTTTAACAAGAAGAGGTTTACTGGCAGTGTGCACCATGCAGAAACCTGGGAGGGGCAGAGCCAAGAGAGAGCAGAAGGTGCAAGATCATAAAGGTGGTTGCAGAAAACAGAGAGGCGACCCACCTCTCTCTGATGTGAAAACAACATGCCTCCACAATCACCTTCAATGTTGGAGATCCCAATGATTTTGAGGGCCTTGCTTTTTTTCTACATCAAGAAGGGCAAGGTGGGAGACGGGGGCATCGGTCCAAAAGGGAGAGCAGTATACCATCAAGCTGCGAATTAAGGCCTTCTGCGTAGGTTGTCAAAAGTTCAGATTGGCCAAGGAAAGATTCTGCATGACAGTGGATGCACAGTCCGTGACTGACTTTGGAGGCCATCTTCGAAATATGATCTGCCCAAGGAAGATGAAAGCTGATGGTGAGGCCCAAAAGTTTGGCTGAATTGACCTCTTAAAAGTGGTTAGTTTAGTAAGTAGATGGGTGGGTTTGCCAAATGTTCCTTTTAGAGAGACATGGTGAGTGTGTGGGGTTTGTCAGGGTTGAAAGACATATCGTTACCCTCATAACAAAAGTGCCTGTCATTTTATTCGTTGATGAAGCTTTACTTTGGCACTTTTGTTACGAGGGTAACGATATATAACTGTGGGATTTTTCCCCATTAACGAACACGAGGAGATCGAACACTTGTCTTTGCATCCATCTGAGAGATGGGTTGGGATAATTGTAATTTGAGCAAGCATTGATATCATATCTTTGTGATTCAGGAAAACTTGCTCTCATCCGTCTCTAGGTCATTTGATCCCACCCAAGAACGTTTGTCCAACAGACTGACATAATCCTCGAAAATAATAACTTGAATGCTTCTCAGCAGCAAATACCCTTGAAATGTTTTTAATGTTGCCCTGCATCATCATGTATCATGTTCCTTTTTATTTCAGGCTTTGCAAGCAGTGGCCAGACAATTGCTTCTGCAACACCAAACTGCATCTCTCAAGCAGCAGAAGAGTAATGAGAAGCAATCACCTCTTCAAGTAGGTTCCTAGAGAATTTTGCATTTTAATGGCTTGTCTTGGTTTGATCAGAGATTTAGAAATGACAACTGAGAGGTCTTTGAATTAAAGGTTTGTAGTATATTTTCAAAGGCCTTCATTAAACTTATAATACCAGTTTATTATTTCAAAGATAGGTAGTGCAAGTACATTGATGTTTGTGGAACCAATTGAAAGATTAGATTTTATTTGATTTTTTTAAACAAAAACGTCATCTAATAAACTTGCAAGTGCATCATGTGTTAAGAATGACTTTAAAATGAAACAAATGTGTGATTGATAAGCACAGAGCATCAATGTTTAAGACAGCATGCATCGTGTTGCACCTTTACTTAAATGGTTTGGAAGATTTTTCATTTGTTGCAATCTGTTTTTGGTGGTGGATTTTAGTTTGCTATTAATAGTTCCAAGTTGGAGGTTGAAACCTGATGGAGTTCTAGGAGATATTTGTAACTTGCTCTTGTTAATTTGTCATGAGCAGCCAATCCTTAACTGCCTGGTGGATTTACAAAGGAAATGACTCAGCAGTTTAGGTCATTCTTTTTTCACTGGGTTACTTGTTCAATACTTTGTTATCAATCCACTTTTACACTAATTTGTGCATTTCACTATTTCATTATTTGAAAGTATGTCTGTACACTGCTTTTTCACTAGTTTGTAAAGGATACTTGCAGTTTGAAACAGCACTGCATAATCCATGTCGAGGTGAGATAACATCACCGCCTTTGCGCTCAGGCTCGTTGGACAACAGTTGAGATATTGTACGACATAGGATAGAACATCGCTTTAAACCCTACATGCCTTTAGCTTACACACAGCTTGTTTTAACAGGCAAAGGCTTTTCAAGGAGCAACTTGGATTTTCGTCTTACATTGTTGAAACATTATTCTTGTGGTTTTCTGAAGCACGCTGTCACTAGATGCACAGAATTGCACACGTTGCTAAGGGCACAGCACTTGCATTTAAACAGAAGTGATGCATAAAGGCAAAGAGTAGAAGGACTTGGGTGCTGCATTGACTGGAGCAGTGGAAGCACAAGCAAACTCAATTGGACCACCTGCCACTCATAAGCAGTAATTGCTACCGGGCTGGGCCAAACGATGCTGATAATTAATGTCATTTTGCTTTCTCTTCCCCTCTCTCCCTCTCTCCCTCTCTCCCTCTCTCCCTCTCTCCCTCTCTCCCTCTCTCCCTCTCTCCCTCTCTCCCTCTCTCCCTCTCTCCCTCTCTCCCTCTTTCCCTCTCTCCCTCTCTCCCTCTCACCTTAAAGCATTAAAGCAGTTGGGATTAGCCAAGCAATAATAATCCAACCAATTGCAGATTATTAATGAAATATTGCCTAAGGCTAAGTGTGTTTGTGTGTGTGTGTGTGTGTGTGTGTGTGTCTGTGTGTTTGTACACACACACACACACACACACACACACACACACACACACACACACACACACACACACACACACACACACACACACACACACACACACACACACACACACACACACACACACACACACACTTTGCAGTTATAATAGCTACTTCCCGGTTTTATTTGCAGTCTGTGAAAAACACAAAGACAACCACTGAAAATAAGCAGTGCGTTCGCTGCAAGTGCTACCCACAGTATCAATCGGCCAAAATATTTTTTCGCAAAGGCAGCCCACCCCTTGTGAAGGGAATTGTTACATGGGCACATTTATGGCTCACGTGCCTTGTGAGACCGCCTCTTTTTTACAATACAAAGGGGAAAAGTTCAAACATTCTCAGAGAGCTATGGCCTGTACATCAGTCCTACGGCCAAAGTGCACACATGAACAAAACTTGTCAAACTTATGTATGCATGGTCAAACAATCACCTACACCCTCATCTACTGGGACAGAATGCATGGTCATACAATCAGGATTTGAAGATCAATGCACATCTTATGATGCCCTCATTTCTTAATTAAAAAGGTTTAAAAAACCCCAAACATTCGAACAAAGTGAAGGATTGTGCATTTATGTTCCACAGTCAAATTAGACATTCCAACAAGGCTTCTCAAATTAGTGTATTATGGAACTTCAGTCGGAAGGCCAAAGGACGTGGTCGTACCAACAAATACATCTGAGCCCACAGGGCTAGAATGCATTGTCGTTCCATCAACATTGAGGACCACTGGTCTTCTTGGGACAGCGCCTTTTTTCTTTGAGTTAAAAAAATCAAATATTTTGACAAACCAGACTTGGTGGTGTAAAAGCTAGAGATGTGCACCTTGGCCCCACGGCCAATGCACACAGTCCACCAAAGCCTGTCCAACTCGCATGCGCATGCCCAACAGCCCTAAGGCTGAAGCACATGGTCAAGCAAACACATGCATTCTAATCCAAAGGGCCAGAATGCATGGTCATACAATAACATGGAGTCCACTTCTCAGACAGAGTGGGTTCCCCTCAAGAGTTGAGCTGGCAAGCTTACGTCATCATCTTAAGTTCCAAATATTACCTTTTCACTGGAATTCTGTCCTTGAACCCTTGTGCCACACAAACATTTGCAAGGTTTCTGAGCAAGAGGGGATGCGTGGGCATCCATGATACACATCCACCATATTTATGCATTCATTACACCGTTTACGAAGACTTTTTTTTTGCAGCCGGGAAATAAGGCACCGCATTCTGTGGTGAAATAGACCCGTTCTATTGAGGTTATGTGAAGGGTGCGGCAGCAGATGTTCCCCACGTTGTTCCCTCAAGCTTTTACAAAAGCTTAAATGATGACTTTGCCTTCGACACCACATTTTGGTATTTCTTGTCGGATGTAAGACTTCTGTCAAAAGTTGCTCCTGTATTTGGGGAACTTCTCTTGCAGTGCTTTATCTCAAAGTAGTGTATGATGAGCTTCTGTCCACCGAGGTTGTTGTTCAAGTATAATGACATAAAAGCCATCTTTTTCGGCTTTGGTTGGACTCACCAGTACATGAAGTACTGTTTGAGCTCCTTCGCATCCCTCATGTCATTGTCTTCAACCTTTTATTTTGTGCAAGCGTGAGAGGCTCATGATAGATCATTAGCATAGCCAAATCATTTCCTGACAAAGGCAAGGAGGTCACTGATATTTATACTAAATATTGCTGGAGCGAGCAATGATGATTGAAGCAGACCATTATTTATTACATAAGCTACACTTACCATGTTTCCAAAGTGCACATGCTGTCATCTTTTGACCAGCATGAAAGAAAGGAGTCGTACAATCTGACCACATCTGATGGTATTTTACACCTTTAGAAGTATGTCTTCCTGCCAAACAGTGTTGTAGGTGGCTGAGAGGTTGATAAATGTGAATCATGAGATGTTATGCATTGGTATCCTTCTTCAATGTTGGTAGTAAGCATCATAACCAGGACACATGGACTGTGGCCTGACCAGAGCCTGGATTGTTCTGTTTGGGATGTTTCTCTAACATTGGTGACATACTGCATGGCAGTATGACGGAGAAGTTGCACAAAAGTTTTTCTTGTTGCCATTTCTGTGGTATTTTTAACAGTGTGATCAAAAATAATTTGGCAAGCCACTGACATCCATTTCCATTGAGGTTTTAAGGGAGTTGGGATCAATTGCGTCTAATCCCATGGCTTTATTTCATCTTGTGACTTTTAGCACTTCGACGGTGACCTTTCTTCAGTGAAGGGGACGATAGGGTTGATCATGGTGCATCTAGAAAATTTGATTGAAGGAGTTGTGCCTTCACCTTCTGTCTTGTGCATCAGTCTGTCGGTGTCTTTTCCCTGAATTATCATTTGAGCTGTGATGGCGTTAGCTGTTGCATTGTTGGTTTTGTTTATTGGTGGTGGTGCAGCCCCTGCAATGTCTTAGGAGGTGCCAGGCTTTCTGGCTTGACTGCATGATATTGATTGACTCTATTACTTAAGTCCATCTTTGTCTTCTGATCGTATGTAACAAGTTCCGAAGAGATGTACCACATTCTTTGTTTCCTGTCTCCATGTATTATTTCAGCAGTCCCTGACTTTGCTCGTTCCAGCATGGAGTACAAATTCAAGCAGAAAAGAGTGTAGGCTGCCTGTTTTATGAAGGAAATACACTGTTCAAAGCTTCCAAGTGTTCATGGTATGCAGGAGACTGTGAATTTGGTTGTTGCTGTAAAGGCTGGCTAGTCAGCTTTCCCGAAGTGGCAGCAAGTCAGTGGTATTGTGCTGGTGATTGTGGTTGCAATCCGACATGGATCAGCACTGTCCTATGTTGGCTGTTCAGGAAGTTATCCAAGCAAGTTTGGAGTGACTTCAGCAGTTCCCCATTTTAGACACAGGATACAAAACGTCGTTAAGTGGTCGAGTCTTTCCACCATCTTATTGAATTGAAGGAACCCCAATCTTTAACATGGAACATGAGCAACTAGTTGTCTGCCCTTGCCCAGTGTAGGAACTGTTTCCCACTAGAAATCATTCAACATATATCCCTATATTGTATTATGGCTGTTTAAATCATCAGCATATATTTTTTTTCGTTTATGGAGAAGGTGTAATAGTGAGGTTAAGGCTTTAGATATTGTGAATATTCACATGCAGCTTTAGAACATATTATCCTGTATTAAAGTGATAGGGCAATGGGATTACAAAAGGATGAATAACGATAGAAAATGGTTTAACAACATTTTTTAACAACCAAACGCTGTCCCGAGGTGCCACACTCTAGTCTTGCATGTTGTTTTTATCACCCATTTCAGGCACGCTCAATCGCAAGCACCCCGCCGCTTGACGTAGTCTCAGAACATCTGCACAGCAGCAGGTTGCCCGCCTGACCGTCACCCATATAATGGCAGATGTCATGTTGTTTCTCTGTCTTTGTATCATCAATGAATCCGTGGTTTTGGACAATAAATTATGGTGAACAATAGTGCGATAGCCAACTTCAGCAATATAACAGATAAAGAGTGGGGTATACCGATACACATATTTCCATCTAATACCTTGAAATGCCTCGAATGGACAAAGACTTTGTGTTTCTCAGCCTCCATCTATGTACACATTCACTGTCCCTCAATTTAACTGTCGCTCAGTTCTCGCAATTTTACATTGCTGTGCTTTTTTCAAGTTAGGAAAGAATAATATTGCTCTGTTGATGCCAATGAAGTACCATGCTCCACACGTGGGTCTATGATAAGAGCAGGGTGATGGGTTACAAGGAAATCCAAGGAAATCAGACACAGGTGGAGGCCATTCAGCCCATCATGTCTGTGTGAACACCATGTTAATTAATCAACACAAGATCGAAAGAAGGAAATGCAAATTTATTAATTAATTAATTTATTTTTAGTCTATTTATTTTAAGTTTTTGTAGTATTTGTATATATATATATATATATATATATATATATATATATATATATATATATATATATATATATATATATATATATATATATATATTTCTTCTTCTTCCCCTCGGGGACAGAGCATGGGCTTGGTTAAAAACACACATCAACAACCACACAACACACCTTGACGAATCCCCCACCAACAACACTCCGCACACGTGCACACAATCACCTATCAATGCTCAAACGACCTCAAAATCTTATCAATATCCCTTTACCCCTCTATCTCCATTACTTCCAGGTACCTATCTAATTATAATTTAAACTTATCTACCATTTCTGCTGCCACGACCTTTCCAGGGAGACCATTCCATACATTAACTACTGTCTTAGTAAAAGACCCGTACCTTACTCCCATCTTAATTCTCCTCTTCTTTACTCTCAGGCTATGGCTCCTGCTCCTATCACTGTCTACTCTGTTTAATAATTCATCTGCACATATTTTATCCATACCTTTCATTATCTGAAACATCTCTATCATATCTCCTAGTAACCGCCTCCTTTCTCGTGTGCAAAGCCCTGTCTCCTTCAGCCGCTCCTCATAGCTGAGTCAAGCTAGGTCCAGAATCAATCAAAAAGCCCTGCGCTGAACCCTCTCTACGGCATCTATGTCCTTCCGGAACTGTGGTGACCAAAACTGCACATAATATTCTCGATGTGGCCCTCACTAAATCCCTGTACAATGTTAACACCACCTCTTTGGATTTATATCTGATCCCCCTCCAAATACAACCTAAAACCCCTATTTGCTTTAACTATAGCTTCTGCCTGCTTACTTCCCAAATCTATTACCACCTACAGATCCTTCTCCTGTGTGACACGCTCCAAAATTACCCCTTGCCTCCTGAAATCTCTATTTTCATTGTTCTTCCCGATTCCCAACACCTTACACTTGCTCAGGTTAAATTCCATCTGCCAATATTTTTCCCAATCTATGCAACGATCAATACTTTCCTGAATCCGATCTTGCTCTGAAGGGCCATTTTTCGGGAGCCCAAGATAAAACCCTCATTTTTATTTTTATTGTCGTAACAATGGAAACCGATTGAAACACCTTCAAAACATTTAAAATGAGTGTGCTTTTCTTTCATTTGATATATATATATAGAGAGGGCAATGTGACTTCTTCCATTGTGCTGTCACTTTAAGTGTTTGTATAAGATAAGGAGTCACTGACATGTTTTACGCATGAGTGTATTGGCATCATGTGATTTCGAGATAGCTTGTATAAGGCGTCTTGTCAAGTGTCCTCTGTCAAGTCGGGCATGGTTGGGGTGGCATATCATGTTCCCCCTACTGACAGCAGTCGAGAACTCTTCCTCCACAGCTGTCTGTCAGTGTTGGGGGCAGACATTTCTTTGTTGCCAAGGCTGCTGTTGGTGGGTTTCCTCAAGGAGGGGACATTTATGGAAGCCGCAGGGCAGGATTTGTGAGGACCTCGGACTATGATTGGTTGACGTAGAAGGGTGGAGACTTGTGGGGGCCTTTGAGCAGGGAATAATGATACCCTCATAAAGAGTGAATAATAATGAGGGAATAATGAGGCCCTCAGGACCATGAATGGTCAAAGTCCTGGGGCCATAATTGGTAAAGCCTCTGGGGGCATAGACCATATACGGCTCATGAAGGAGTGACAATACAAATCAAGCAGACAAATGCACAAGACAACACTGGACTTGACTTCAGACAAACACAGACTGTTGATCTTGGGGGAAGTGACAGAATGTCAACTGCACGGATGGTGGAGAGTAGGGTGGAGAATTGTGGGGCCTTAGCCTTAGGAGGCAGGGACTTACAGTGGGTCATTGGGTATAAACCTCGGCACTGACGGGAAGTGGATTCGTGGATGAGCTGAGTCCATGGGCCTCTCACTCTCTCACCGCAGGCAGGGCGGTGGTCTTTCTGTCTTCTACCGTCTCCTCTCCAGTCTTGCCCCCCCCCCCCCGTTCTCTCTGCGATTTGTCTCCACCACATTTCCGCAGGGTGCTCAAGGTCCACCAACAACCCCCTTCTGGTAAAACTACCAAAATCACGAATTACTGCTCACCTTCACTCTTTTATTCCTCTTTTTCCCCACCTTTGGAATAAACCTCTTATCATCACCTCTTATCATCCACCACCTCTTATCATCCCCCATCCAAATCCTTGATCTTTTCTACCCCCGTTAATCCACGCCAAGTCCACCTCTTTCAAATTCCCTGCCTTCCTTCCTGAAAGTCCCTGTAATATCCATCTTGTATTTCCCGTGTTCTCCGCCCCATCCCTCTCCCTTCCACAGATCTCCTGATGTCTATGTTCCCCACTGTTTTGTCCTTCCCACTCCCACCCCTTTTGTCTCATGCCACCTTTGCTGTGCGTTGTGTGTTAGCTCTCATACGAGCCTCGACAAGGTATACAAAAAAAAATAAATAAAAAGCTCATTGTCTCTCATTCGGACCCACTGACCACTTGTGTACCTCTGATACTCCGACCTGCTGGCCCATACACTCCGACCCTTTGGTGCATTCTGATGGAGATGAGGCAGCACCACACGTGTTCTACAATAGCTTCATGCCCCTAGTTTTCTGCACCAGTGACATGCTCGGCTTGCCTCTTGTTGCAGCCATCTTGTCACGCAAACGTTCAGGTTAATTTGGGATCCCTGAAGGATTAAATGCATTGTAATTTTATTATATAAGTGGTGTGGATGTCGCGGTAACAGCTCAGCGCTGCCTTTTGGGAAAAAGTTTCAGTTTCATTGTAATTGAAGTCTCGGCAGCCTCAGAGTGATGGTAACTCCTCAGGCGTGGTTGTGTCTTGTTGGGAGGTTGACATCCACGTCACAATATTGTCAGGTGGTTGCAGACAGGTAGCGTTTTCAGGATCCATAAACAATTGGGAGGTTTGCATGAGTTCATCATGGATATGTTCTCAATTTTGATGATGATGGCAGTCATCATGTTTTCTTCTCTGTTTGTTGTTTTGAGATCTTTAAATTGATCCTTCACATACATACATTGCTTGCCAATATTCCGGATTGTGGTGGCTGGCAACGAACAATATTTATATATCAGGATTTTATGATTGACTATAGACTCACTCTTTCGTCAATGGTGGAGTGCAGCAGGAGTACGTATATCTTGTGGATTAAAAAGAAGTCTTCCAAAGTAGTCTTACTTTGCCCTTGATAAACCTTCCACATTGATGTGATGCTCCTTTTACATGTTAGGTTTGGCCCTGAAGCAGACCTTTGGGTTCACTGCAGGTGTTGCTATCCTTATTGAGAGCCCCAATTTGGGCATTCCATCACCAAGTTGATGATATTAATTGTTCCTCACATGAAAGTTATTATCTTCAGTTTCCATTCATCTTGTGCCATCCATTTGATGTTTATGGAAAGGACGTTAAGGTCGAAAATCCCTTTTGAAACTCATACTCGTATAAACCTCTGGGAATCTTGTATTCCTTTTGTGTCGTAAGCTGTGAATGTCTGTCCTTCCTCATCGCATGCCACAATAACATCAGACCCTATTGAAATCCAGACAGGTATTGGGATATTGGCAGGACTTATCGGTAACTTGGTGGAGGGGTGATGGTTTCTATGGTTGGTACAGTGCAGTAATGATGGGCCGAATGTCCTCTTTCTACACAATCTTCACTTCATACAATCTCGACCAACTTTCCAACTTACATCGACAGCACGATGAAATAATTTTACATATCCGTGTGAAACCAGAGACTTTTTAAATATTTGAAGGAATTCTCTGGATTATTCTCTTATGCTTCTTCTTATTCATTCGGATGCAGCACAAGGCTGTGGGGTAGCATCATTGGCTGAGGACATGGCAGAGAGGATATCTGTTTAATGTCCATCTGAGGAACAGCATGCACATTGATGAATCACCCTGCCTGTAAAACACAGGGATGAGAGTTTATAGCTTGGTCAGGATTCAAACCCAGGCTAGACAGCTTCGAGGCAACCTCTACACCATCCTGTCGGCCACTCTCTTCTGGCAATGACCTGTGGAACGCTCTCTTTAGGTGTTGATGTGAACTTCTGAACATTAATGTGATCACTGCACACCAATCCGCTTTTGGGTAGTTGTCCAAGGTCATGCTCTCTGGAGATTACTTCTTTTTTCCCTCCCTTCTCACTTATTGTTTTTTTCTTTATGGAGGCATCATGGTTAGAGCATCCACTTTAAGTCTGAAAGGTTTCATGCTGACCACACCAAAGCTGACTATACGTTAAGTGTGGAAGCTGAGTCATACCAAAGCGATTCTGACCACAGGTGAGTTTAAAAATGGTGAATGCTGCTTCCTTGCTTGATGCTCAGCATGTAAAGGTAAGAACATGGACAAACCCCATAGGTTGGAATCCATGGGGAGGAGGAAATTTGGCCTTAAATACCCCCCTAAATGCAGACAGTCGGGAGTCACAAACATGGCATCACCGGTACCTAGAGGGTCCCAGAACTTCCCCCAAGATCAGCAGTTTGTGTTTGTCTGAAGTCAAGTCCAGTGTTGTTTCATGTATTTGTCTGCATGCGTATGTGTGATTTGTGTTGTTGCTCCTCCATGAGCCGTAGACCCTGTTGTTGTTGTTGTTGTTGTTCTCTTCCCTTGAGAAGGGGTAAGGTCCGATGACACCAAGCTTCTGCCCTGCCTTGACCACAATACTCCTCCATATCCTTCTGTCCTCAGCCAACTCTCTCCACTCTCCAACCATCCCTACCTTACAGATATCCCTCTTCACACAATCCTCCCATCTCAACCACGATCTACCTCTTTTCCTCCTACTTTGTTCCCTCAACCAATCCACACTCTGCCATTCTCTCTTCCCCCATCTGCACCGAGCGTCCAGCCCATCTCAGCTGGCATTTCACCAGTCTCCCCGTCAAGCTCATCTGCACACCAATGTCCTCCCTCAGTTCATCCATCCTCCTCATATCCACCCTCTTCACTCCCGCAATCCTCCTGACCCAGTTGTTATCACAAACATGTAGCCTTTGTTGCTGTCTCTCTGTCAGTGCCACTGTCTCCAGGCTGTAAAGGTGGGCCAGCATTACGCATGACATCAGGACCTTCCCTTTCAATTTTCTTGATATATTTCTGTCTGCCATTACTCCCCCCACCCTCCTCCATACATTTGCACCCACTTGAATCCTCCTCTGTATCTCTGCCTCCACCATCCTTGGTCACTGTTCCTACCAGAAAACTGAACCTATTTCTCTGCCTGATCTCCTCCTCGAACCTGATGTCCATTTATTTTCTTTGCAGCCTGATCCACATCACCTCAGTCTTCTCCATACTCATCTTCAGCCTGTGCTTCCCAAATGTCTCTTTTCACTCCCACGGTACTTCCTGCATCTCCCACCTGCTCTCCAGCGCAACAACCAGATCATCCGTATAGAACATCTTCTCCATACTCTCTTCAAGCTCACCTTCCTGCTAACCCACTCCATCACCATGATAAACACAATTGGCTTGAGAGCAATTCCCTGCCTCAAACCAATGTTCACACTGAACTCCTCAGACATCCCTGGACCAACTTAGACCTCCCTTCATTCCCTTCTACGTCCCTTCCACCAACTTAACTTCTGCTTCCAGCACTCTTATCCATCTCAGTGTTGCCATCACCATCTCTTTCGGGACAGTCTTGTGAGCCTTCTCCAGGTCTACAAATCCCAATGCCATCTCAATTTGCACCTCCAAAGTCTTCTCCACCAGCTGTCTCAGGGCGAACATCTCATCTGTCGCCCCCATACCCTTTCCAAACCCTTGCTGCTCTTCTCCAATCTTGACACTCTTTCTATCCTCCCATGCAGAATGTTCTGCAGCACCTTCATCACATGACTAAGGAGCATAATGCCCCTGTCCTTCCTCAGATCTTAAACATCGCCCTTCCCCTTCTGTTTCAACACAATCAAGCCTCTCCTCTTATCGTTTGAAATTTAACCCTTTCTTATGTGTATATATATATATATATATATATATATATATATATATATATATATATATATATATATATATATATATATATATATATATATATATATATATATATATATATATATATATATATATATATATATATATATATATATATATATATATATATATATATATATATATATATATATATATATACATATATATATATATATATATATATATATATATATATATATATATATATATATATATATATATATATATATATATACATACATATATATATATATATATATATATATATATATATATATATATATATATACATACATATATATACATATATATATATATATATATATATATATATATATATATATATATATACATATATATATATATATATATATATATATATATATATATATATATATATATATATATATATATATATATATATATATATATATATATATATATATATATATATATATATATATATATATATATATATATATATATATATATATATATATATATATATATATATATATATATATATATATATATATATATATATATATATATATATATATATATATATATATATATATATATATATATATATATATATATATATATATATATATATATATATATATATATATATATATATATATATATATATATATATATATACATATATATTATATATATATGTATACATATATATGTATCTATATATATATATATATATATATATATATATATATATATATAGTTGCGAATTCGCGCCCGCCGGCGTGCGATCGGCCGCTCGACTCGAATGGCGGCCGCCTCGCCCACCGGAATGGACAATTCTGTCGTGGCCCTCTCAGAACAACGCCGGAAGCTCGTCACGGGTGGCGGTTTAACCCACCACGACCGAGCCAATTGCCCACCCGCGCAGGGTAGGGTTGCTCGCCAAATTCAATCTCCCTAAGTACCTGCACGGATAGTCGACCGGGCGATCGTACCTCGCCGCAGGCCGACTCTGGACACTAACCGCTTAAGCGGTCGGTTCCATGCTATCGGGATAACCGAGCGGTGTTATCGTCAGCCTCGACGGTTCCGATTAATTATCGGGCGTATTAAGCCCACTACGAACCCTTTACGTGAAGCAGGATGGAGGGTCAATAAAGAAAAGATGAAGTGAAACAGGAAAACAGTTCACACAATGCACATTTATAACGCAACACACGGAGAGCACACATATACAGCCAAACAGTCAAAATGCACATATAGCAGTTACAACAAGAGAAACAACGATGCAGAGTTACTACCGAATACGCACACACACGGCAACACTTATACAGTTCTACTTTACAGACGGCGCCAACACACATTTACTCAAAAGCAAAGGAAAGAAGCCACCCTCATAGACAAGGGGGCAGACGGGCCTGTAGGCCAATATGCGCGCGTGACCTGAAGGAGCGGACAGGTCCGCAAGACCGGGTGGGTCCTACCCGCGTCCTCGTGACGCATTGGCGGACGAGCCGCAGATGTCACTGTGTGGCAGTACCCCGACTCCGTGCTCCTTGGCGGGTTTCGTTGGCATGACGTTTGGAGTGGGGTGGGAACGGGGCCCCCTTTGTTGCACTATCTCAGCACGGGGGAAAAGGGGGAATTGTTGATGCCCTGGGGGAGGGAGAATGGCTGGCTGGCTTGGGTCCTGCGACGAGCGATCTCCGACCGCGACCTCGTTGCCGACCGCCGTCCTTCTCGCCTCGGACTCGAGCTCCTTGGCCTCTTCCCACAACTCTCCTCAGCCGACTGCAGAACCCAACTCGATACCTTCGCCACCCGACTCCACTCTCTGCCACACTCTGCTGCTGCCACACTCTGCTCTCCAACCAAAAACTGACTCTCTCCCGATTCGCCTTGTGCTCACCGTTTTATAGGACGGCAGGAGAAAACAATATGCAAATTTCTGGATCAGGATCACCTCGGGGGTGGAGCCACGCTCGCCAATTGGACAGAAGAAAAGTGGGCATGAACCTCCCCTGATCCTAGAATTTGCATATATGGATTTCACACAGACGCGCCTGGAGGCGGGGCCAAGCCGCTCCGCGCTTGCTAATTGGATGGATCATAAGTGGCCGTGTAACGTTCTTGATCCGAATTCTCTCTCGGAAAGGCATCTATTTGCACTCGCGGCTCGGTGAATATCGTTGAACGAGCCCAAGACAGCCCGACGCTCAGTGTTCACAGGTGGTGCGGGAATGGCCGTAGAAGGAGAGAGGTGAGAGTGGTGGAGGGTTTATCGGTGGTGGTTTGATGGTTATGGCGGTTGAGACGTGGTTGGTTCAAAATAAAGATAGAACAGAAAAACGGCTATCTCAAAGCGTCGCAGCCCGAATGAATCATATAAATTCCCTCTAAACCTCTAAATTCCCTAAAAAAGGGTTTGGGGCTAACTACACATGTACTTAGAGTTATCTCACCTACGGGCCCTTCATGGTGTTTTGCGAATTTCCACAGCCGTAACAATATATACATACATACATATATATATATATATATATATATATATATATATATATATATATATATATATATATATATATATATATATATATATATATATATATATATATATATATATATTCAATAGCCTCTTCATCCAGCTGACTCTGACTTCTTCTGCTGCAATCATCACCTCTGTACACACTTCATCAATGCCTGGCACTCTTCCCTTCTTTATCCTTTTCAATGCCGTCCGCACTTCTTCCTCTGTGATCTCCACCAACTCCACTTTCCCCTCCACATAACACGGTAGCTCCAGCTCGCTGTTGCTCCCTTCCCTGTTCAACAGCTCTTTGAAATATCCTTCCCACACCTTCAATACCACCCCCTCTCTGCCACAAGCCTCCTGTCAACATCCCTCCCCTTCATGTTCTTAGCATCCTCATCCCTGTCATGAGCCAATTTACATATCATCTTCCACCCACCATCCTCTTCCAACTTGTTGTACACCTCTTCTTCCATATTATTCCTCACCTTATCCACAGCGCTCTTTCTGCTTTCTTCTTCTGCCTATACAGGTGTACCCACCCTGCATCTGGCTGCCTCCTCCTATCCTTGATCTTCTCTATCCTCTTCCAAACCTCCATTCTTTTCACCAACTGCCTTTGCTACCGCCTCCGTCCACCATACCTGGTTTCTATCTGACAAGGATGCACCCTTTCCTGATGGCCTTCCACACAAAACTTATGCAAATCCCCTAAATGCCTTTCTGTACTTTTTCAACTCCTCTTCCAAACCCTCTGCTTCTTCGCTAAGTTGCTCATACCTAGCCCTCATTATCTCCTTATACTCTATGCGGACATTTCCACGACATTTCCCCCACCTTATAGTCTTCCAACCCCTGCTCTTAACCTCCCTCTTTTCTTCATCCATACCACAAACACCTTAGGGTAGTGCTGGGTGGTAACATGCTCTTCCACCACTGCCTTATAATCCTTACCCTCCACAACTGTCGCTTCCTTACCACCACCAAATCCAATTCTGTTCTATGTTGTCCACTCCTGTAGGTAATTTTGTGCCTTTCCTGCTTTTGAAGGAATGAACTAGCTATGGCCATCCCATTCCTCACCACCAGCTCAAACAGTTATTGACCCTCTCTATCTCTCATTCCCCAACCAAATTGACCAAAACATTCCTCTTCATCCAGCTTCGTTACTCCAACATGCATGTTAAAGTCCCCCACAATGCACAATATCATCTCCAGCTCAACCATTCCCATCATCCTCTCCAGTGCATCCCTGAATTCCTGCTTGTCTGCCCCAGATAACACAAACCATTTGCCTCTGCACCACCAACCATGCCATTACTATCCGTCCCTCCCATCTATACACTCTGACCTCGTTCTTTCTGAACTCTTTCGATACTATTATTTCCATGCCATTACTCCTTCCATCCGCATCCATAGGCAAAAACTTGAATCCTCCTACCAACCTCCTCACCCTGTCTCTGTATCCATTTGGTCTCCTGCACACACAACACTCCCAACCTCCTTCTCTGCATCATCTCCACTACCTCAACTCCTCCCCCCCTCCCCTCCGATTGATCCCACATTCAAACTACCTAGCTTGTCCTTGCTTCTGAACCGCTGCCCACCTTGCGGAGTTAGTACCATCTTGCTCTGTTTGAGATGCATCTGGTTATCAAAATGCTCAGGTCATCAGAACAACAATTCACCCTGTAAAGAATAAAAATATTTGTATGAATAAAGTTGGTCCTCAATTTAAAAAAAATATGAGACAGTGCGAAAGATTTTGAACAAAGGGAAGAACAACTTCAGGAAAAGTTTGTAAAATATTCCTCATGATATTTTAAGAATTTGTGTTACTTGTGAATAATAATTTGTTTTTATATTTTCATTGTGCATATCGATAGTGCAACCATAATGATGCACCTTGGCTTTCTGTAGTAGACATTGCCGGTTTTGCTTGTTTATGCAAATGCTGTACAATAATCTGCAGTCCTCGAGGACGAGTCTTACCTTAATATCACCTTACTGCAAAAAAAAAAGAATAAGGTCAAAGCAAGAATTATATCCCATGCCATTATATTTTTCCAAAGACGTGCTCTTGCTAAACATACTTTAAATCGTTTAATGTCCAAAAGTGAATGCATATGGAATAATTGGTATCGGTCATTATGCAATTCTTTATTCACTTGAAGCTTAACGAAAACATTCAAGTCTGTTTCTTATCTCTTGCAATGCAAGTGCCAAAGCTTCATGGAAATTTTACTTTCATCTGCAGAAATGTACATTAAAAACACAATTGCTCGAGCCATGCACCATTCCATGTTTCTCACTTTTGCAGTGCAGCAGATCACTTGCAACAATAGCTGATATAAAAACCATGACGTTCCAGCAAAATAATAACCCCAAATCTTTCCTGCCTATATCCAAAACTGACTCAGACTGTACTTTTCTATGAAGTATTGAATTCTGTTGCATTGTACGTACGTGAACGGAGATTAAGCCATCTTATGAACACATTGCCACTATTAAAATCACCATTCCTTCCATGCCGTGAGGCGCAGAGGGCTGCCGAGGCAGTTTCATTTGGCTAAGGAGTACAGTCCTGGACGGGTCGCCACTCCGACGCAGGATACTCAAATATTGGCACTCTTAAGTTGCCTTGAATTATTTGAGCAAGGATCACACAATGAACTTCAGCGCAGGAGGAGGCCATCAGTCCCATCAAGCCGATGTAATCCTGCCAATATTCATGTACTCCTCTGTCCTCACTGTTTCTAGGTACCTGTACAAAGATATACAAGGAAATTTGGCACATACATTTAATGGCAAAGGTTATCTGTAAAAACACAAATGTAGTGGTTTATATTTGGTAATCTTCCTATTGTAATTAAGAGAGATTTGAAAGTAAAATTAAACAGCAAAGTCAATAAAAATTGTGTTGAGAATCACATATCCCATTTAATGTCTGTGCACTCCCACTTGGCATTGTCCCTTTCCATTAATTAGCTTACGAAATACCTACAATGGATCCGTCAGTGCACAAAATAATGTTGGTTAATGATGTGATCCAAGATGCAAATGTATTGTCTGCACATGTTTTGAACTTATCTTCTGGAAACACCTTTCAGCAGATTTACCCAAACAAGAACTCTCTGAGTTCTCATGGGACATGATGGGTTCTCATTAAATTATCTTCACACCGCATCAGATGAACGTGAGAAGGAGCATTTCTTAAGGTTAATGCCGCAAGAATGACTGTTTCACTCCAATGTCAGCACACGGTGACAAATATTATTCGGCGTCGTTACGAAACCGGAAACGGTGATTGCCGTTGCATCAGAGTGGTATCACCAGCTGAGTTATACGACTCGACTGGCCCACAAATCACATCCACCGGGCATCCACGGTCAAATTCAATGCTGCATTGGGTAACCTTGGCCTAATTTATACTGCAGCCGAATGACAACACAAGTGACACTGCAAATTGCTGCAAGGGGAAAGCGTCGGTGAAATAAACGCTTTTATTCCCCCTCCACTGATTCCGTAGGCCTCATAAACATACACGGGCGATTATAGTAAATGAGTGTGCAGTACATCATGCTTTGTGTGGCTGAGACAGGAGGCAACCATTTATCTTTCCAGCAAAAATATTTAGAATGTCAAAGTATTTTGTCGCCCGCCACCCCCATCCCCATCGCAAGACATGATAAAACAAATATATTTTCCTCCAAAAATTACCGTCATTGAAAACTGTGAAAAATGTGACCACAGCAGACAGTAGAGCTTCTCAAAACAGAAACCATACCACTGTATAAACAAAGCTCACTGAAAGATGATTTCCGTCTTTTTTTTCGTTTGGTTTTTTTTCCCGTAATTTTGGAACCTTGCTGTATGAGAAGCAGCTAAGTACGTGTGTAAAGGTACGATGATTCTGCAGTGAAATGATCGCCTTCAAATTAAAGATATATTAAAGGAATGTAGTGGTGAGGATAGTAGAGCGTTTTGAGAGGTTATAGCTCTTCCAGAAAGGAAAATAAGCCTCAGAGGGCACTTTGCACTGTTGTCAGCAAGATCCAATGAAATTGATTTTGCACTTTCCTAATGTAATTTGCTGTAATAACATTAGACAAAACATTGTGTACGTGTGTGCGATGCTGTGAGGGGTTTCACCCGGTTCACCATTGTAGTTACGTACGGGTCAGATTTACCTTGGGAGACTATTTTGTGTTCGGTGTGTTTTTTTTTAAAGAGAAGCGTCCTAGTGAGCACTGCTGCCAGGGATGTTAAAGTCTGATGAAGAAATACCGAAAGTGTGAGCAAGGCAAAGTATGCAGGAAAAGGGAGGTTGCGCAAGAAGCATGTGAAGAAACTTGGATGGGTGAGTGAGAGGCTCAATTGCGGTGTGGAAAGAGACGTGTGGAAAAGGAATGGCGAGTTGGTGGGGTTGTCAGATCGCTTTTAGTTCAAGTCGGTGGAGAAAAGTAAGCGGAGAAGCCAGACAAAATACAAAGTGGAACTGAGAAGACGGGAAGACAAATGTCCATCTGATTTTGGCCTTTGTCAATTGGTGACTGGCCTCGTACATCCCCTCTGGGACCAGTCGTCGACTTATTCTACAACTTCGGCCTTTTGTGCTATCTGTTTAGACAAAGTTTTGTCTGCAGGGGACTATATTGGGAAAGACACGATGGCAATGAGCTCGCGTTCTCTTCTATTTTTCTTGCCATGTAATTCCTTAGACGCCAGTCTTTGTATGGAATTCTGGTTGCGTGCATACGGAAAGCAGCATGGTGACGACCTCTGATGACCAAGATCTTGTTCAGCCCGTCAGATTGGAGATCAAATGTACTTGATGGTGCTTTTGGTTGTGCGTTATATTCCTGACATCATCATTATCATTCGCAGTATCTTCCTGTTCTTATTTTAAAATGAAATCATACCAACTTGAAAAATTGCTACATCCTCGTGACCTGTAGCATTTCCTTTAAAGATGATGGTAGTTTAAAGCAAGTGCAATCCATTAGTTACCAAGTAGCAGCACTGCCAAAAAGGGCTTAAACCACATTTGCAGTTGCATTCACTTTATCTGCCCTGCACGTTTTCTTCTATTTAGCCCCTCGTCGCTCGTCTCTCCCGGCGTGGGCCTGCGCGGATTAGAGGCAGGAAAGCGAAGTCTGGCTCGCGACCGCCTTTCCTCTTTCATTCCATGACAAAGCGGAGCTGAGATCTTTTCCTGACCTGTCACCAAAGGAGGGTGTGATGCATTGTGGTGCTGCTGCAGTCGATACAACATTTAAGCACACGGTTAACCTTGATGTCTTCTTTTTCCTCATACTGTGCTTTCTGGGGACCCATGATCCTGGGTCGCATGTGTAAAAAAAAAAAAGAAGTAGAAAAAAAAGGCAGCCACTGTGAACACCCTTAACACCTTCTCCTCACTATTCCGAAGCGAGTGAAAAAGTCATCGAGGGAATTTGGCCGACGCTCGGGGGATAAACCGGGAAATGCACTTTAGCGCAGATGAAGCCGTACACCGCTCTTCGTCACGCCCAGAGGCAATGATTTGCTTGTGGGTTTTTTGACAAACACAGCATCGCTATTGTTGATACATACTCGAACGGAACTGCACGCAGTCACATACATCAAGGCTTTCGCTTCTGCCGTGTGGATGCGCACGTTAATCTGCCTGTTAGTTTGCACGCTGGAGTGGACAATCCATTTTGCTTTCTGCATCCCTTTTTTTTATTTCTTTTCTTCTGTTTGTGGTCTCACTGCATCTGGCTCGTGCAAAAGTATACAAATCAAAGAAACTCAAGGCTTTATATACAAAAAAATCCAAACAAATGTTAATCGGGGTTTTTATTTTTATTCTTTTATAAAGAGTACCCAATGAATGGGAT
Organism: Eptatretus burgeri; assembly: GCF_056783735.1. Classification (NCBI taxonomy): domain Eukaryota; kingdom Metazoa; phylum Chordata; class Myxini; order Myxiniformes; family Myxinidae; genus Eptatretus; species Eptatretus burgeri. The sequence goes on from NC_140969.1 coordinate 59,989,532, forward strand.
TTTTTCTTTTTTTTGATTTCTATCATTGATGGATTCTTTACTTATTATTATAATCTCATATGTCTGACTTTCAAGAAAGAGAGAGGATTGTCTTTAGTGCAAAGCAGCTTAGCTGTGAAATCTGTGTGGCCTCCTTTGTTTTCTACCCTGACCATCTGCTTCACGCTGTTGTGACCCAGGGCTCAAATCCTGTCCACTATGTTGATCTTTTTTGGTTTCTTAATACTGTTGTTATTTATGTTTTGCTACAATGGTATCTCTGAAGGAGCTATCTCTTTATTATGTATTCAAAATTGGGAGAATATTTGACCTGCCCCCATCCACCCCCTCTTTCCCCTTATTCTGGTCTTGTCCCAATCATGTTTGCCTCGTCTGCCACATTGCTGCCATATTCCTCTCTTTTATGCTTTGTCTTTTTCTTCCACTTCTCAATTTTCTTGTTTTTAATTCAATTATGATCCCCTTATCGCATATATCGCATATATCGCATATATATATATATATATATATATATATATATATATATATATATATATATATATATATATATATATATCTCTCTCTCTCTCTCTCTCTCTCTCTCTCTCTCTCTCTCTCTCTCTCTCTCTCTCTCTCTCTCTCTCTCTCTCTCTCTCTCTCTCTCTCTCTCTCTCTCTCTCTCTCTCTCTCTCTCTCTCTCTCTCTCTCTCTCTCTCTCTCTCTCTCTCTCTCTCTCTCTCTCTCTCTCTCTCCATGTGTACGAAGTACCTATGGGCCCCTAATGTCTGCTTATATTGTCATACTCTCTGCTGCTATTCCTTTAATGAACTCAATTAATCCTGCCTTCTTGTGGGGTCGGCTGAGACTGAGGATTCGTCTGGAGTCTCTTCACGAGCCGGCTGGCCAGGCCTTGGCGTTAAAATGAAGCAGATTTCAGGCAGGAATGGAAATTTGTTCAGGGTGCCTGCAATAACTTGCAAACTTTCCACGAAAGATGCCGTGGAATCGTTAAGGTCACCCAAATAATGTTAGTAAATGAGTCCCAGCCTTCATGTGCAAATGCATGAACAGTGGTGCACTCATTTATACATCATCCTGCCTGTGAAGCACAAATCCATCAGTTTGTCGTCAGGTCGGGAGTCGAACCATGACTATACAGCTCAAACGTAAGTAAGCTACCTCTATACCATCCTGGCACGGGATCTCGTTGTCCTATTGTCCTGCATGTACATGTACAAACTCCTTAATGAGCTTTAGACACTGAAGAAAAAACGATTTTATAGTTTACCTGACTGCTATACTTTCTCTGCTTCTCACACGGGGAAAATCAAAGAAACAAACAGCAAAGTTAAATTTCGAGAAATTCTTTCTCGAGATTATAGAAACTACAGTATCCGCTTTGTCCTATCGGTCTTTATGACCATCATTAAGGCTGCTTGTAGTTCCTTCATAAATTCATTCAGGTTTCATCTTCGCTTGTGCTTTCCTCGTTTATATCAAGTTGCTGGTTTGTGGGTTAATTTTTCTCGAATATTTTTCTGATCTAATCATGTACTGCAGCAATATTATATATTGATGCAATTAAGAAATGAATGCCACCTTCATTGCAGGGGGAGGTGAAATGTTGGATTTGGAGTATTTTGTTTCTCAATCTTGTTTATTCCTTCATTCCATTTGAAGTGTACTTTTTTGATGTTTTCTTGACTATTTCATTGTCTTTCATGATTTCTTTCATTGTGGGAAACTTTAATTTGACGCTAATGAAAACGAATATGCAAAGGTTCTTCTGAAGCATATTGCTCACATATTATTCCTATTATGTATTTTCGCTGTAAATAATGCCAAAAAGACTTTCAGTAGTGACCGTACTCTTCCCTTTA
>NC_140969.1:59993890-60206390 GCF_056783735.1 Eptatretus burgeri
TTTTTTTACACTTCCATGACCTAATCTGTTGAACCCTCTCATACATTATTTTTAACAACAAAAACGATCTTATAATGCTTCATCTTCCTCTCTCACACATGTGGTACTCTTTACTGTTTCACAATGCACTACTCTTCTGCTATTTTAACAGACTGCTCTCATTTCGACCTCTCCTTCATTCCTTGCCTAAAAAATCCAACTATTACAGCGCTTCTTCTCTCCATTCTCTGAATTCGCCTTCATTGCATCCATCAAGAATTGTGTTAAATCGCATCTCTGACCTAAAACTTTTAAAAACCACAGTTTGCCATGGATGCTCGCTTTCCATCAACCATTCTTTTTCCAACTTCAGTGCCAACTCACCCCCTCACCCCTCACTCTCACTCTCAAAGCAACCATCCCACTCTTCTCCCTCCAAGCCTCCCTCTCACCTCTCTCAAAAATTCCCCCTCACCTTTCTCCCACCTTTCATCCCCCTCACTCTTCCTTCTCAAAGTTGCCCCCCTCTCATCCACCAACCTTCCCCCTCCACTGCCCTCTCACCTCCATCTCTTCACTCCACCTCCTCAAATCCTCAACTGCCTTCTTCCTTGTCTCTTGTCCCCCCTCTCCCCCAGCACCACAGAGCCTTTTCCCCTCCTCATTCGGCCCCCTCCCCTCGCTATTCTGCAATACCCCACACTCCTTCAGCAACCCTCCTTACCTGCTCCCCTCGTCCCTTGTCCTACCCTCCCCCTCCCCTCCACCTCCTGCACCCAAAGCCTCCTCCCCTTCCTCTTCATTAAAAGTGTGGACCTCAAATATCCGGGGCCTTCGCTCAAACCTTTCAGATCTTTCCATACAGGTTGCCACTGACAAACCAGACGTTATCTGCCTAACAGAAACTTTCCTCTCCCAAGACGTGTCTGACTCCCAAGAATCTCTCCCTGGTTACTCCCTCTTACGGTATGACAGACCTGAGCCTCGTCCTGGTGGAGGTGTTGCTCTCTTCATCAAAGACTCTATTCCTCACTCTCCATGCACTGCTCTCACTCCCCCACACCCCCAGGAATACCTCTGGCTTCGGCTTCCCCTCCACTCCCACCTCATGTTTATATGTGTACTGTACCGTCCACCGAACAGTGATGACTCCATCTACACCTCACTATCCGAAAACATGGACCATCTTCTATCTTCTCATCCAAAGTCTCTCTTCCTCTTATGTGGTGACTTCAATTGTCATCACGCCAGTTGGCTAGGTGTGGGTACCTCTCTCACCTGCCATGGCACCTCAGCAAAAGCTTTCTGCGACTCATTGGGACTGACTCAATCGGTCAACTTCCCGACCCGGATCTCAACCAATGGTACTCCATCTCTTCTGGATCTGATTTTGACAAATTTCCCTGACAATATCTGCTGCTCTTCCTTCGCTCCAATTGGTTCTTCTGACCACGTCCTTGCCAAAGTGGACATCTCTCTGGCTGTTATCAGAGAACCACCTCACCGCCATCGAGTCTGGCATTTCACTCAAGCCGACTGGCAGGGTCTCCGAGCAGCCATCAAACTTACAGACTGGTCTCCTATCGCTACTTTCTCAAACATCAACTCATCCTGGGAATTCTTTCAAAGAAATTTGCTCTCCCTCATGCACAGATTTATCCCCTCTCGTGTTCAGTTGTCTTACCCTTCCTCCCGCCCTTGGTTTACTGAAGCATGTGGCGAGGCAGTTGTCCTGAAACAACTTGCCTTTGCCTCATGGAAAGCAAACCCAACTGAGGGCAATCTCAGTTCTTTCCACAAAGCTCGGAACAAGTGTGTATCTACCCTCAGGAGAGCCAGAAAACAACATCTTTCTCATCTCAAGTCTGAACTCTCAAACCTCTCTCCCTCCTCAAAATCCTGGTGGCGTTTAATCAAATCTGTTTCTGGTGTATGTTCCCCCTCCATCCCCTCCCTTACCTCAAATGGCCGCACTGCTGATTCCACACGTGATAAAGCTGAATGTCTAAACTCGGTGTTTGCAGCTAAATCTTGTGTCCTAAACCCATCACTATCTCTACCCACTTTACCCAGTCGCACCCGACTGTCCCTGGACTCTGTATCCTTTTCTCCTAATAAGGTGGAGAGCTTGCTTTCAAACCTCGAGTCAGATTCTGCAACCGGTCCAGATGGCATCAGCCCACGTGTCCTCAAAGCCTGCTCTTCTGCTCTTGCTCACCCTCTCTCTGTTCTATTCACCCTCTCATTTGCCCAAGGTCATCTGCCATCTGCTTGGAAATCTGCTAACATCACTGCCCTGCATAAAAAAGGTGCAAAAACAGATCCCTATAACTACAGACCAATCAGCCTTCTCCCAATCATCAGCAAGGTGATGGAATCCATCATCGATTCAGATATGAAATCCTTCCTCTTCTCCAATGGCTTGATTTCCAATCATCAATTTGGTTTCAGACCAGGTCACTCTACCCTGGATATGCTGCTTCTGCTCTCCCATCAATGGATGGAGGTCCTCAATGCCAGACAGGAAATCCGAGCCGTATCCCTGGACATATCACGTGCTTTTGATACAGTCTGGCACCCTGCACTACTCACCAAACTCTCTTCCCATGGTATTCAAGGCCATCTCCACTCATGGCTCGCAGACTTACTCTCCTGTCGCAGTCAACGTGTGCCCCTAAATGGAGTTCTTTCATCCCCTCTTCCTGTGCAGGCTGGAGTTCCTTCTGGGCCCTGTTCTTTTTCTGGTTTTCATCAATGATCTCTCGGACTCTCTGGAAAATCCTCTATTTCTCTTTGCCGACGACTCCACCCTCTGCCGTACCATTTGTCATCCCTCAGACCGGCAAGCAGCAGCTTCTTCGCTCACTGCAGATCTGGATAAAATCACAAACTGGTCCAACACGTGGAACATGTCTTTCAATCCAGACAAATCTCACACTCTCACTATGTCTCTTCGAAAGGACCGTTTACAAAACCCCCCCATCCACTTTCTCAACAATCCTCTGGAAGAAGTCTTTTCTTTCAAGCTTCTGGGTCTCACTATCTGCCATGACCTTTCCTGGGAAAGTCACATTTCCAACCTCGCCTCAAAAGCAAGTCGCCGACTGGGAATCCTCCGTCGTGCTAAGTCCTTCCTCGGCCCTCTTGAGCTCCTGACCACTTATAAAGCTTTTGTCCGTAGCCTGATGGAGTACTGCTCTCCACTCTGGGCTGGTGCTCCTGCCTCCCACCTTTCTCGGCTTCACGCTGTCGAAACCAGGGCATTTAAGATCATCGGCATCTCCCGCAATGAAGCTGAGTCTTTGGGCCTCTCACTCAATCACTGCAGGTTGGTCGGTGGTCTTTCTGTCTTCCACCGACTCCTCTCCAGCCATGCCCCCCCTGCTCTCTCTGCGATTTGTCCCCACCACATTTCCACAGGGCGATCAAGGTCCGCCAACAACCCCCTTCTGGTAAAACTACCAAAATCACGAATCACTGCTCATCTTCACTCTTTCATTCCTCTTTTTTCCCGTCTTTGGAATAAACTTCCTCACTCTATTCTTTCCCATTCTTCCCTCCAGGCTTTCAAAACAGCTGTTCACCACCACCTCTTATCTTCCCCCATCCAAATCCTCGATCTTTTCTTCCCCCGATAATCCACCCAAGCCCACTTCCTTCATTTCTCCTGCTTTCCTTCCTGAAAGTCCCTGAAATGTCCATCTTCTCTTCGCCATGTTCCCCGTCCCATCCCCATCCCTCTCCCTTCCACAGTTCACCTAATGTGTCTGTTCCCCACTGTTTTGTCCCTTCCACTCCCGCCCCTCTTGTCTCATGCCTCCTTGCTGTGAGTTGTGTGTTTGCTCTCATACGAGCCTCGACCAAGGTATACAAAAAAATGAAAATAAAAAAGATTATGTCAAGAGGGTATTGGAGGTGAGGAGAGTGTCTGACCGAGTGATGAGTGTGAAGTTGGAAATTGAAGGGGTGATGATGAATGTCATCAGTGCATATGCCCCACATATGGGATGTGAGATGGAGTATAAAGAAGATTTCTGGAGTGAGTTAGATGAAGTGGTGGAGAGTGTATCCAAGGATGAAAGAGTGGTGATTGGAGCAGATTTCAATGGGCATGTTGGGGAAGGGAATAAAGAGGATGAGGAGGTGATGGGTAGGTACGGTCTCAACAAGAGAAATGTTGAAGGGCAAATGGTGGTAGAGTTTGCAAAAAGAATGGAAATGGCAGTGGTAAGTACTTATTTTAAGAAGAAGGAGGAACACAGGGTGACATACAAGAGTGGAGGAAAGTGCACACAGGTCGATTACATCTTAAGCAGGAGATGCAACCTGAAAGAGATTAGTGACTGTAAGGTGGTGGCAGGGGAGAGTGTAGCTCGACAGCATCGATTGGTGCTCTGTAGGATGACTTAAGAGGTGAGGTTGAGGAAGAGAGTGAGGGCTGAACCAAGGAACAGATGGTGGAAGCTGAAGGAGGAAGACTGTTGTGTGAAATTTCCGGAGGAGGTGAGACAGGCGTTGGATGGTGGTAAAGATGGGTGGGATGATTGGGCTACGACAGCATAAGTTGTGAGGGAGATAGCTCGGAAGGTACTTGGTGTGACATCTGGACAGAGGAAGGAAGATAAGGAGACTTGGTGGTGGAATGAGGAAGTACAGGAAAGTATAAGGAAGAAGGGGTTGGCGAAAAAGAAGTGGGATTGTCAGAGAGATGAAGAAAGTAGGCAGGAGTACAAGGAGTGGCGGCGAAAGGCAAAAAGAGAGGTGGCAAAGGCCAAGGAAAAGGCATATGACGAGCTGTATGAGAAGTTGGATACAAAAGAATGGGAAAAGGATTTATACCGATTGGCAAGACAGAGGGACCGAGCTGGGAAGGATGTGCTGCAGGTTCGGGTGATAAAGGACACAAGTGGTAATGTGCTGACGAGCGAGGAGAGTGTGTTGAGAAGGTGGATGGAGTAGTTTGAGGAGCTGATGAATGAAGAAAATGAGAGAGAGAGAAGGTTGCAAGAGGTGGAGATGGTGAATCTGGAAGTGGGGTGGATCAGTAAGGATGAAGTGAGGACTGCCATGAAGAAGATGAAAAGTGGAAAGGCGGGCGGTTGGCTCAGATGGTATACCAGTGGAGGCATGGAAGTGCTTAGGAGAGATGGCAGTGGGGTTGTTAACCAGATTGTTTAATAAAGTCTTGGAAAGTGAGAGGATGCCAGACGAGTGGAGATTAAGTGTACTGGTTCTGATTTTAAAGAATAAGGGTGATGTGCAGAGCTGTGGAAATTACAGAGGGATAAAGTTGTTAAGCCACACCATGAAGTTGTGGGAAAGAGTACTGGAAGCTAGGTTGAGAGGAGAGGTGACGATCTGTGAGCAGCAATATGGGTTTATGCCAGGAAAGAGCACCACTGATGCGATGTTTGCTTTGAGAATGTTGCTGGAGAAGTATAGGGAAGGCCAGAAGGAGTTACGTTGTGTGTTTGTGGATTTAGAGAAAGCTTATGATAGGGTGCCAAGAGAGGAGTTGTGGCATTGTATGAGGAAGTCGGGAGTGGTGGAGAAGTATGTGAGGATTGTGCAGGATATTTATGAGGACAGTGTGACAGCGGTGAGGTGTGCGGTAGGAATGACGGACCGGTTTAAGGTAAAAGTGGGATTGCACCAAGGATCGACTCTGAGCCCTTTCCTGTTTGCAATGGTGATGGACAGGTTGACGGACGAGATCAGACTGGAGTCCCCATGGACTATGATGTTCGCGGATGACATCATGATCTGTAGGGAGAGTAAGGAGCAGGCTGAGGCGAGCCTCGAGCATGGAGGTACGCACTGGAGAGAAGGGGAATGATCATCAGTCGGAGTAAGACGGAGTACATGTGCGTAAATGAGAGGGAGGGTGGTGGTGGTATGGTGCAGTTGCAAGGAGTTGAGGTGGGGAAGGTGGATTGGTTTAAATACTTGGGATCAACTGTCCAAAGTAACGGAGAGTGTGGGAGAGAAGTGAAAAAAGAGAGTGCAGGCAGGATGGAGTGGGTGGAGAAGAGTTTCAGGAGTGATTTGTGACAGAAGGGTTGCTGCAAGAGTGAAGGGGAAAGTATATAAGATGGTAGTGAGACCAGCTATGTTGTATGGTTTGGAGGCGGTGGCACTTACAATAAGACAGGAAGCGGAGCTGGAGGTGGCAGAGTTAAAGATGCTGCGATTCTCGTTGGAAGTGACGAGGATGGATAGAATAAGAAATGAGTATATTAGAGGGACAGCGCAAGTAGGACGGTTTGGAGACAAAGTGAGAGAGGCGAGATTGAGATGGTTTGGTCATGTGCACAGGAGGGAAGCAGAGTATATCGGGAGAAGGATGCTGAAGATGGAGCCGCGAGGCAGGAGGAGAAGAGGAAGGCCAAAGAAGAGGTTCATGGATACGGTGAGGGCGGACATGTGGGTGGTTGGAGTGTCAATGGAAGATGTGGAGGATAGAACGAAATGGAGATAGTTGATCCGCTGTGGCGACCCCTAACGGGAGCAAGCCGAAAGAGGAAGAAGAAGACTCATAAATCCATGATGTGGTTTTAACACACCCAAATGTATGATAGATAATTTATCCACCGCCAATTCCACCCCCAGTAAATATTTCCAAATCCACAGGGCATTTAGTGTCTCAAAATCGTTATGCATTGTGATTCTGCTTTGGCAATTTTTCAAAATCAAGTCCCGCCCCATACCCCCTCATGCACCCCCATGCTTACCATCCACTTTCAAACTCACCTCCTTCTTCTCTCTTTCTATCTGGTGTTTGGATCTTTATGACCACATTCTGAACCTGTTTGTCTCACGTCTTCATAACAGACTGGTAGAAGAGTTGCTGAGAGATAGAGCATTGGATTTGGTGGTGATATAACGTGTGAAGGGTTTTGGAGGGTGGGCGGGGGGGGGGGCAGTTGAGAGAATTGGCGAAGAAAGGTTATCTTTAACTCAAAACCTGTGATAAACCAGCAGCTGTTACACTTATGTTTCTCACTGTTAACGTACAAAGTGGATCTAATCTGTAAAAGCAGCCAAGAGATAAGCAGCATCTAATCCAAATGTCGGGTCCATCGGACACCTTGTTTTTGCCTCAGAATGTAGGTTGTTTGTTTATTGCACTGTAAGTGGGGCCCTGGTATAGATAAACACAGAAAAGGTCAGAATTTCCCAAGAAAGATGACATACCATCTCATAACCACCAAGCTTTACATCGGAGGTTCAGGGGTGACCAAAAATCCCCTTCCCCGTTTTTGTTCATTGTCACCTTCATTTTTCAGCCCTCCCTGACCCTACACATTCAACCTTCTCTATCCCTTCGTTTACAAACCACAGAAAAAGTGTCGCTTAGAGAAGCGGTGCATCCTTGCCTGTATCTCACATCATCAGGAGAACCCTGCAAGGAAGGTCTGTCCAGTTGATTGATGTCTTTACTTTATTTCTGTATCTCTCTTTTTCTTAAAATGCTGACATTTTAATTAGTTGCTGTGGCATATGATTCAGGACTGCAGAGTTCTGATAACAAGCTTTTCTTTTTCAGCCTGATTTGCAGGATTCCTTTTGTGTGCTCATTTTTGAACCGCTGGCATCATTTACATTCTTATAAGCTTCCACCAGCCTCAGAAAACCCTCGCCTGTGGTTCATCACTGCACCCCGTCAAAAAAAGTCTGTTAAATTGGCAAACTATCAGCAATAATTCTTGCTAAACGTGCACAGTTTGATGCTGCCACGATGCACGCACAGAACCCTTGCTGAGATTGGGTCCTAAGTTTCCTTTGGACAACACCAAGATCCTCATTCTCTTTGCATGCACAGGAAGTTGTGTTTATAAAGTTTTTTGAGGGGCCGCTCGTTAACCCGCCCGGTTCAGCAGGCGCCTTTCATTTTTTTGTGTAATGAGAAGTGCCTGGATCAGCCGTGAAAAGCGGTCGACGCGGATCTCTCCAGAAGCAGTGGTTTGGGGGTGGGGAAGGGGTCACCCACCCCACCCACCATGAATCCATAGGCTGAGTGATGCGGCAATCAAAGCCCGCTATCCCAGCTGGGTGCATCCAGAAAGCTGTCTTCTCCCAGGCATGCCGGTACTCTCCCTGTAGCTGGCCCCTGAAGAAATGAATTCCGATTGTATTTGGTAGTAAACGGAATAATTGTGTGGCACTTTTGAGGACAGACCGAGTTTCAATGAGCTGGGGGATTTATTTTACTCTATTTGTTTTATTATTTGTTGCCCCAGCATTTTAGTCACACTTAATTAATGAAAGTGTTTTACTGCAGTCACGACAAACTGTACATTATATTTATTGTTTTTCCAATGATGGGTAAATTAGTGCAAAAATTGCCATGGCCGTTTTCAGAGGGCTTAATCATCTTTACCGGTTTATAAAGAATTCATGAATCGTAAACGAAATTAATACAGCTAGGCGATATTATTCCCAGCACTTGTAACAATTTCTTCTTCGAGCTTGACACTGTTTTACCCTCTGAGGGGGGAATGCACCCAGAGCCGAGAGATTTGTCACTTGATGAGAAATGTTTGCCCCCAAATATGTGAAAATACTCTAAAATGAATTTTGCAAGCCATTTATTGTGGTCTGAATGAGAACTGAACCCTTCACATCCTTTTAAAATTATCTCTTAAAATGTGAAATGGGAAATGATGTGGTTGAAGGTGTTCATGCCTGGGGATGGCTTAATGGTTATGGTGGAGAACTTGGGATCCGAGCATCCTGAGTTCAATTCCTGCTTGGTTGTTGAATTAATAACAAGTGGGGTTCACTCAGCCTGTCATCCTTCTGAGGTTGGCAAAATGAGTACCAGCTTGCTGAGATGATTGAGCCATTTGAGTATCCTGTGTTGGAGTGGCGACCTATCCAGGATTGTGCCCAATAGCTGATGAAACTGCATCAGCAGCATTGATGCTCTGTACAGAGTATGGTCCCAATGGATGGATGGAGGGTGTTCTGATTAAAATGACTGACCATTGAAACCATTTGAATGTACTTCCCTTGAAGCTGCCACTTTTTACTTCTTTTCTTCTTATAATAATATGAGTTCCCTTACAAGGATCTTCTATGCAGGAGGAAGCTATGAAGCCCATCGAATCTGCACAGTGGTCACCAACCTATCGTTGTCTGTTACGTGAGCTATCCTTTTTAAATGCTGAGCGTCAAGCAAGGAAGCAGCACGTACCATTTTTTTACGTCTTTGGAATTACTCGGCCGGGTTTTGAATCCCCGACCTCCCTGACTCAGAGAGCGGACACTCGAACCATTATGCCACGCCACTTCTTCTTTCCCTTTTTCTGGGATTTCTCTGTCGTATACTTTTCGCTGCTTGTATACGATGTCTGAATGGTGTGTGTTAAGGTAGTGGCACACCCAATTAGAGCCTCACAAGGGCTTAATTTTAGGTGAAAAACATGAGGGTACACTGTCGCAGAGTTCTCATCAGTGCGGGTCATTGTATGAAAGTATTTGAAAAGTGAGCCTTAGGGCCACCAAGCCTGCTTTGCACAGATCCATTCACCTGATTATGCAGCGAACTTTCCATGCAGAGATCATTTCAACATCACCTTGATCATATGGTCGCATGATTAATGCAGCAAGCAGTCAGTTATAAAGTTTCATTTCATGTTCACAGGTCAATAGCGATGTCCTAGTGTCCTGGGATCGAAGACATGAGGCCGTGTGCTGCTTATAATACGGAGGTGGAATGTGTTCATTTTTGTTGTTGTTGTTAAACTTCCTTAGCCACATTTTAGACTTCCCTATTTGTTCAATTGAGAATGTAACATCTTGTACATTGACCCATTTGCTAAATGGCTTCTTGAGCCATTCTTTTGTTCATCTTTGTAAGCTTCATCTTGCAATACTCATTTTGTTAAACTGAACACACTTTACCATTGTTGGAATCTGCTTCCTTGAGCTGCTTCTTGGAAAGGAGGGATATAATAAATTGAAACATTCATCATTATCATCGGCATTGACCTGGGTGAAGTCATTGCAAATCAATCCATAGAAAATAAAAAGCACCAATATGGATTCAAAACAAATCTGTCCAAGTTGGCCTCCAAAGCCAGCTGCCAACAGGGCCAAGTCTATCCTTGGCAAATCGGAACTTTTTATCAACTTATATGGTCTTCATCCACAGCTCGATTGGAGTAATACTCTCCCCCTTTTGGATGGTGCTCCTGCCTCACACGTTGGTTCTCTTGACGCCCTGATGACCAAGGCCCTCAAAACCATTGGAATCTCCCATGATTAATCTGAATCTCTCTCTCCGCCTGAATTACTCCCGTACCAAAGACAACTTCGTGGCCTCTTTCTTCCACGGGTTTTGCACCCACTGCCCTTTTCGTGCTCTGTTCCCCTCAAGTTTCTGCAGGGCACGCAAGGTCTGCCGGTAACCTACTTCTGGTTAAACTCCCCAAATCCAGGCTCACTGCTCACCTCCACTCATTTGTTCATCTTTTCTCTCACCTGTTGATCCAACTTCTTCATTCTGTTCAATCTCATTCTTCCCTCCAGGGCTTCAAGACAGCTGTTCACCTCCACATCAGGTCATCCCCATTCATAAAGATGATCTTTTTTTTAACCTTCATTAACATTCCCCAAGCATATCCCTTCCTTCCATATAATTACACATTCTACCTCCACCCAGCTTTTTGTTTTTTGCCCCATTGCTGTTTCATTCTTGGCTTTCACATCATCTTTATTTATTTTACTCCATTCAGCTTGTTCAGCCACTGTGTCTTCCTCCCATTATCCAGCTTTTGATGTGTTTCCCCCCTTTCCACTGTGTTCTTTCTGTTTTGTTCCTGTTATACTTTCTTCCACAACTCTTGACTTTGTGTACAATAAAAAAAATACTAGCAGTGGCTATACAGTGTTGACCGGGGGAGGGGGGGAGGTGAGAGGGAGAGAAGGGGGAGGGGGTGGGAAAACTGACGCTGCCTGGCTGGGTGAGTTTTTTTCTGGCGATGTTTTTGGGATGTGTTGGACATTGAAAAGCTATGGAGTTATTGGGCTCATGGTGGTTAGCGTTTGCCTGCGGGCCGGTGAAAGCACTGCTTGACCCCACATTCCAATATCTATATTATAATACCAAGCTTGCACACTAAAAACTCGGCTCGCCGTCACACGATCCCTTTGAAATTGTTGTGGCACTTAGCGGACATGCCGACAATGTTTGGGAAGTCTTGGCGTTCCATAGTACCACTTGCATTTTGCACAATGCGTATTTTTGTCATTCCCCGTGTACGGTCTGTCGTCTGCTACCAGCTATGTTGTACTGCTATCCCATGCATGTGCACGAGTATCGCAAGTGCACTTTATAGCGGCCTTTGGTGCCCTCAAAATGGATGTCAAAGCCAAAATAGGGTAGCTTACAACCTTGCTCAGATCCTGACTTACCTACCCCCCCCCCCCCAAATTTGGGGCCCTTAGGTGCTGTGTTTCGACCAAGAAGGAATACCATACAAACACACAAACAAACACACAAACACTTGAAAATATTTATATGATATATTAGGAGTTGTAAATCATCATGACACCACGTATATAAACAATCGTCTTTAAAAACCTTGCAATGAAAATTACCGACTAGCCTGCAATCAAAAACATCCCTGTTTTAAAATAAATAAATAAATAAAATTCCCAGCTCTGTCAAAGTGCAAACTGAAATTTCACTTCCATGTTGAATCTGGTCTTAAAAAGTAAAAACAAGACTTCTTTAAACAAAGATTCCATATTCATTTGTAGAGCACGATATCAAGACAATAAAAGGCAAATATGAAAGTTAATATGAAGATATGTTATCCATTTCAAGTGATATAAAGTCGTGACTTTGACAACGCAATTTATTGGGGATGTTGGACTGAGACATGAGACTTTATGTTTGGAGGTGAAACGGCATTACTACCTGAAAGGATAGTACTCTTTACTTTGTACTGAATCCTAATATTGAGTTATAATAATGTATTAGGATGTCTCATCAATAATACTCCCAATTATGTCGAAGTGGTAACTTTTGTTTGGCGAAAAGGTTGTTGCATAACATACTGTTGATCTAATTATATTTTTGCAATTAGTTGTTCACCCAAACAGTGCTGATTGTACAGACTTTAAGCCCCAATAAACCAACCAAAGTCATGCTTCCGCCTACGTGCGCTCTCCAGAGATTCACTTGCTGCTGGCTGACTGACCAGTGAGTCCATGTGATAAGATAACTCGGAGACATAAGGTCTGCCTCTATCTCCTGAGCAAACTCATGAGAAACGTGGAATGACAAGATAGCACAGCTGAGATAAGCGTGGCCTGTTGCTGAATGTGTTTGGTGTTCTCCAAAGACAATGGCCCTGTTTTGCCATTATTAATAGTTAACTCGTTGTTAACTCAGGTGAATTGTCTGCTGATGACTGTTTAAGGCAGTTAAGCATGCTCGATGTTTTATTGTCAATTTGTAGATGGTATCAGTAAGAACTTTTCTTAAAAGTCTTAAGATAACATGTTGTGGAATTCCAGTTTTGGGAATAATTCACAACTCCTCTCCCGCTTGACACTTTAAATTCAAGGATGCGATTATAATTTGATCTCCTGCTAATTATGTAAACATTCCACCTTCTTCCTTTCCCTTTTCCGAATTGGTGGAATATACCTCGACCTGCCTGTCGGTAAATCTGATGCTCAAAGGTCTCTTGATATGAGAGTTGCTGGCCAACCCTTTATTGTATTATGTATAACGGCTCGATGAATGAAAAATAAAATAAAATCCATGAAGCTTGAAAAATAGTCGTTGCATTCATAGAAATTTAAGAGAATTTCATGTCAAGGTTCTTGCTCAAAAGTTAAGCTTGAATATGCATTTTTCAGAATTTTTAGAAACTTTGAAAAGCGTGCTCTATTGTGTGCAAGTGATTTTGGCAAATTTCATGTTCACAGCCTGGGTATCTGCTGGACATGCATTGGCAAACTACTCGGTGTATTCCTTGCTCAGAATAGTGCTTTGTTCGGCAGCACCGACTCTTTTATTGCACAACTATGCTCACCAGCAACCCTGAGCAGATGCTAATTGGATCAAGTGACTGGTCACGTGACACTTGTTTTGTGTGAAGAGGATCAGAAGGTGCTTTTACTAGCGTGATGATGACGGTGGTTGAACCAAGTATTACACCATTTTTCGAAAATAATTTAATTGCGATTGGCTTATGACTTTGACACTTTACCGAGGGTGGTGTTGCAATAACCATCCATGAGGCAAGCCTGATAAAGTGTCAAAATATGCTCGGGGTTTATTTCAATTTTTTTTGTTGTTCTGCAGCTTCGCAAAATGGGACTGTCATCAGATATGCCCCGATTCTGATAACCCCGTTCATTATCGAATAGATCGAGGCCATCTTACAGTGTGTTGCGACTAGTTCTGCATTAAATTAGTGTCCTTTTGTCTGAAAGTAAAGGAAAAAAAGAACATTTTGACACCGAAACCTGCTTCGGAAACCCTAACGATGTCGTTTGCACAGCTCTCCATGGGAAATGCTTGAGTTCAGGCCCATTGTGGCTTTTTTTTTTTTCTTTCTTGCCAGGCCACCATGCTTTACACTTTCTGGGTGGGCAGAGGGAAACACCCAAGTTGGTCAAGACAAAACCAGATGGCGTCACCCTAAAAACATCTGTGTTTGCTCGCATCTCCATCCCATAGTTACTTTCTTGTGTCTCGTCGCTCGTGCCTTCTTGTACACAGCTTGCACATTTTGAGGCTACGATTATCCACATTTTGCCTTTGTGGAAAAACCTCTGCTGGCATCATACAGCCTTCTTATCCCCTTTTGCCTCGCAGCATGACAAGTCGCCTTTCTACGCTCCATTTATCTGCAAAGTTCCCCCCCCTCCTCCTTTTTCCTCTGTGCTGTTGTTTGTGTGCTCGTCCACGATGCTGTTTATTGCATTCAAGGCGATAAACGTCGGGTCGTTTTGCTTCCATTTTCGCGTGAACGCGTGTGTTGTGCAGCTAACAGGAGCGTGGTGAGGCATTTCATTAGCTTTTACTGCACAGATGTAAAAACACAATAACATCTGAGACTAGGCAAGACTTTGATGTAAGCAGGCCTATCAATATTTTATAGCTTCTGTAGCAAAGGCCCTGGTCTGGGAAATTTAGGTCCTTGCCAAAACACTTTCTTTTTTTTTTTCTTCGAAAGACAAACGTATAAACTCGCTGCACTATCAAGCTCAAACATGTTTACAGGTCGGTTCTTAAGGCCTTTGTTCGCCGAAGAACGCCTGTAAAACCCCTCTCCTGTTTTTCTTTATCAAACAAGCTTGAAGCTTTTCTGCTGCTCTTAGAGGATGTATTAAATCCAAGCCTGTTGTTTTCTTCTCAGAACACAAGCATTGTGATAAAACGGTGCATGAGAGCTCGAGTTGGAGGCTTAAAGCTTAAATCTGAACCTTCCTTATGGGGTTTTATTATTTTATGCAATAAGAGTTCACAGGCATTCACAAGAAAAAAAAAATGGCTCAAGCGGCATCCGAGTGGAAATGTTCTCCGCAGCTCACCCTCAACATAATCAGGAAAAGTGCGGCCTTCAAAAAGTTACATAAACATGATAGTCCAAGACACACCATTGAATTACGTCAAATATGGCTCGTGTAAATAAATCATTCATTCTTTTTATTTTCTACTAAATATACATACTTGTGTAATCATGTGAGTTCTCTTATGAGGAACGTCAATGCAGGAGGCCATTAGGCCCACAGAAACCTGTGCAATGGTTGCCAACATATGGTTGTTTGTCCATTCTCTAGCCTTTTCTTAAATGTTGAGCAGCAAGCAACTCAGCATCATGTACCATTTTCAAAGTCTTTGGTTTGACTCGGCCGAGTTTGAGTTCAAACCCCCTCCCAGATTCGGGCCAGATGCTCTAACCATGACGTCGCCGAGTATGATGCAATGTTTTGAAAAATATAAAGTTGGTGTATCTTGGACTTCTTCAAGTTTCTCATTTGTAGATCTTTTTGAATGTCCATCATACATTTAGCATGGAGTAGTACAACTATGTATCAGGCCCGTACACAGGATTTTTGATGGGAGTGTTGGCTTCATCCCTGGTAATTGGCTTAGTGGTTAAGGTGGTGGGTTTGGAATCCGAGGACCTTGAGTTCAAATCCCCCTTGGCTGTTGAATTAATTCCAGGTGGGGTTGACTCTGCCTGTCATCCTTCTGAGGTCAGCAAAATGAGTGCCAGCATGCTGGTATCCAGTGTCGGAGTGGTGACCCGTCCAGGATTGTGCCCAATAGCCAATGAGACTGCTTAGGCAGCACCAAAGCTCTTTACAGAGTATGGTCCCGATGGATGGATATATGGGGGGTGCGTCGCTTCAAAAAATCGGACCACCGAGAGCATGATAGCGCCACACCATCATGGAAAGTGAAAATACAGAGCTCAATGGGTTATCATTTTGGGGTGTTTTCAGGCCATCTGTCAGTATGGCATCAACATGGGAGCACATACAACACTATTTCATTGATTGAAGCCATCGAATACCGATTGAAGTTCGACTTTAAGTTCAATTCACCAAGTAGCTGGTGGCAGGAAACACCACGTCAGACAAGGAAAAGTAATATGAATACACAGATTTGCATGCATGTACTTTTATTTTCATAATAACGCAAGTAAGTTCATCATTAAGGTCTATCTTTGAAGTAGTGTTTGTGGTCATTACTCATGATGGGGGTTTGGAGTGGGGGGGGGGGGTGGGGAAGAAAAAACGAGAAACAATGTATTGGACACGAATTGGATGATCAAAAGTATTATTTTTAAATTAATTGCATGAACAATTGCATTCTTACAGGTAAACATTCTTACAGGGTGAACAATTGCATTCTTACAGGTAAACATAGACCCGACATAACATAATGAGAGGATCTGATCAAATTTTAAAAAATACACCATGACAGGTACTTACAGTTCACTTAGTCTATCAGGATCGTTCCAAGTTCAAGCCTTCCCTGGTGCTTCCTGGCAAACTGATCCACCAACCACGCTTTCCTCTTCAACGTCAAAGTCATAGTGAATGTGCATTCGGGCAAATGCGGACAACCTGTCTTGGGTCATGCTTGCCCTTCAGTAGGTAGACTGCCTGCTATGTTAATAGGTCTAGATTATCCTAGCCTGGCCATCAATTCATTCAGTATTATGTTTCCATCACTAAGATCATTATTGGCACCATGACTAATACATTTAGCCGAGCTCCCAACGAGCCGGTGACTTACAGGTTTAGCCAGGCACGAATCGAACACCAAACTCCTGGACCTTCGAGCGGGATCTAAAAACCCGCAAATGCAAAATACGACTGAACAAAAGGAAAAAAATACATACAAATTAATCACAAGCTAGACACCATACTTTGTTTAAAATGAAAATTAATTTCATCAGCGAAAATTAATCGATCAACTCAGGGGTCGGTCTAAACTCTAAACCTTTTCGAGCAGAAGAGCCAAACGGGATTAAAACCTTAGCAGTTCATTGTGGAAGTGTAATTATGAAAAAGTAAGAATTTAAAGTTTATTACCACCACCACCACCGACGGTGAAGGAGGTTATGTTTTCAGCCCTCTTTGTCTGTTTGTTTGTTGGGTCGCCGAAAAGGTGACGCTTATCATTGTCAGTAATTCTGTCTGTTTGATTGGATGTTTGTTTGGATTTTTGTTCGTTTGTCATCAGCATAATTGGTAGTAAACGTGGGCGGATTTTGACCAAACTCGGGTGGTGGGTACATCTTATGACCTCGTGCTTTGGAAATTGTGATGGTTGCTAGGGATGCTTTGGTTCCCTAGGAACAACTGAAAAACCTTCAAAATCGGTACCGTTCAAGCGAAATCAATTCAGAAAGCCATTATCCCACGTAGGGTTATGAAATTTGGCAGGAATGATCTCCAGGTGATGCTCTATCAAATATATTCTGGTTTTTGTGATATATGGAATACTTTACCCGCAGCGCCCCCTACAATTAGGGTATGCGTGAAAATTGGCGAAAATTGAAGGCCCCCTAGCGATCAGGTGAGTGCATCGATACGAATGAAACTTTGCAAGTTCACGGTACTCAATGAGTACTACAACTTTGCCTCAGGACATATTGACCGATTTTGCTTAGGTCAGGGGTCAAAGGTCAATTCATGCAAAATTCTATAATATGCGAGAGCTGGAGGTGCCTTCGCGCCAAATGCTACTCCTCCGAGGGTTATGGTCGAATGCTCATGAAAATTCACACTAATCGTCTGGAATAGATTGTGCACAAACGATCGAGCCGGATTTTCGATTTAGATCTTTGTTCACCCACAACACCCCCTCAAAATTTGGGGATTTCCGATTTCAAACCGCATTTTCGGTACTTTTCATTCAAATGGATACCAAGTAGTTATCAGTAGATGGAACTGGATGAGATGTGATATGCATAATCTTAAGGTGATTCCCTATCCGCTATATGACATCCATTTTGCTCTATATCCTATAGTTTCCATGCTCGGCGACCCATCGCCGCCTACCGGCTTGTTTATCTGTTTGTCTGTCTGTGTGCAGGATATCTCAAAAATTTGTGGACGGATTCAGATCAAATGTGGTGAGCAGGTTGGGTGTGTGGCAAGGACGAATTGTTTCAATTTTGGTGAACGTCCGAATCCGGATCTAGACACGAGAATTATTTCATTTTTAAAGTGATTCTTCACCATTGATAGGGCCAAAATCGAAATATAACATGATAATTACCCTCACCGCAGGAGAGGGCATTGCTTTTGGATCAGATTTGGATTTGTCTGTTTGTCCGCACAAAACTTTCGTGTTTTTCTCCGCAATCGCTTGTCGGATTGAGACAAAATTTCCATCATTGATGCGAAGACTCATGCAGAATGTTTTAATGATAATTATGATGTCATAGATGATGTGGTGTGACAGCCATATTTGAAAAATGGAAAAACTTTGGACCTCTATCTCTGAAACCGCACCAAGGAAAAAATTGAAACTTAGCACAGAGCATTCCCTCATGGGGAATGAGTGCGATTTTTTTTATGACATCATAGGTGCCTTCATTATGACATCATAATTGTATCTGAAAATGCCACGTCCCATCAGTATGAAAAAATTGAGGGTCATCTAGGGATAAAATGGTCAACAAAAATGTTTTTGATGATGTCATCGGTCACGTGATTTGGCAGCCATATTGTTAAAAAAAAAAACACCTTCAAAAATCTTCTCTGAAATGGCTGAACCAGTCATCAATTTATAAACGCAATGGAGCATTTATAAAGTGGCAGTTCTAATTATGTCTCATTAATTATGTAACACACCAGAACACAAACGCCACACAAAATACACCACACTAAACTACACAAACACCACACAACACATCACACAAAACAAGTCCTGGCGATGGTCTGCAATCTCTGATTGCTCTTTTTCTTGTTCAAAAATGTATTGGACCCAATGTGTTCTCATGGATCAGCATTACATGGCAGAGATATGTGCTCTTCCAATTGCCCGTCTATTATTGGTAATGGAGCACACTATAGTTACCTAGTTTCTTGTAGAGCATTCGCCAAGTGACTTAAGCATTCAACCAATCACTCCATTTGAAACCGTTGATACGGAACGTCTGGCTTGGCAAGCACTAGCTAGGTGCTTGACCACCGAATGCACCCCATTTGTGCAGCTTTGCTAATTCCATTCTTACACAGATGGACTGATTTTAAGATACCTTGACCAATCAAAACGCAATGGAGCTACGGTCTCAGGAATACAAGCAACAACTAGAGGGGGAGCACTCTATGCTCCCCCTGCAAAAAAGTGTGCAAAACCTCCGCCGCCAATACTGCCGGGTCACTCAAGTGAACCTGATATCCTATTCATTCAATTTGACATCAACAGTGCTCACAGAGTTATAGTTTGCAACTTTCCCTTTTACTTTGAACTTTTACATACTCAATTCATTCGTCATAACTCGATTCCTTGAGACAGAAATTGATTTTACGTGGGTATATCCACCTGAAATTCCAAAATCAGCCGCAATTATAATTTTGGCATGTTTTTTGTTGGAAATCACTTACAACATATAGAAATGCAAAAACAAAAATTCAAATATCTTTTCAAAATGGCCACCATAGCGGTTATATTGGACTTTGGACCAAGTCCAAAATCTAATGGCATGATCCTTGGACCATACCTAACCCCCCACCAAGTTTCATCGAAATCCGTCGAGGAGTTTTTCCGTAATACTGTTCACAAACAAACAAACAAACAAACAGAAAGGGGTGAAAACAGTCACCTCCGATCTTCGATGGCAGAGGTTAACAAGTTGTGCCAGGCACAACAAATCCTGCCCATTTAAGGCATAAAGTTATTTTGGGGATTAAATTTAAATTTGATACATCCTTAACCTGAATGTTGATTATAAGGAATATAATAAGGAATATTTTAGTCTTAGTTTGAAGTCAATTAAACCATTTTTGAAGAAGTTATGACCGTAAAATGATTTTGACCTTTTCGTGACTTGACCTTGACCTTTGACCTAATTGGACCCAAAAGTTAATGGGGTCGTCCGAGGTTCATTACCCATCTGTGGATACAATTTGACAGTGTTTGAGACAGCCGTTTTCCCGTAAACTTGTATTTTCATAACCATGTTTTAGTTTTAATGGAAAATTTGTAATTTTGACCGATGACCATGACCCCCAAAACTTCGGAGCCTTCTGATCTTCACAAATATGCATTTTTCATTATAGGAATGGGTAGGATTATAAGTGACAAATAGAATAAGGTTCACTATAAGCTTAGTTTGAAGTAAATCAGATCATTTTTGACGAAGTTATGAGCGAAAAATGATTTTGATCTTTTTGTGACCTTGACCTTGACCTTTGATCCAATTTTACCCAAAAGTTAATGGGTCGTCCAAGGTTCATTGCCCACCTGTGGATTAAATTTGATAGTGTTTGCTAAAGCCGTTTTTCCGTAAAGTTGCTAACAGACAGACAGACAAACAAACAAACAGACAAACAAACCGGACGATTACAATATCCTGCTCCCTCCCTCCGGGGGGGGGGGGGGGGATAATAATATAATAATATGAGCAGGTCGGATGGTAGGTGGATATAAATTAAATGAATATGCTCCACAAAATTACAAACTGTGGTCATTTTAATTGTTTTATTCAAAATATAGTAGTATTTTGAATTAATTGTTTGACCTGTTTATTTGATCCTTATTAGTGCATTTGCAAAAAATAAACTATGAGGGTCTGTGAGCCACATTTGGATTGTAGAAGAGTCAGATGTGGCTGATGGGCCATTAGTTTCCAACCCTTGAACTGTTTGGCCAGTTTCTTTTCCATGCGCAACGACGTTTCCTTCCTCTCACGCCGTGCGTGATTCATTCCCCGCATGCTTTTGACTGGTTTCATCAGATATCATGCTTGCCCGTAGCCTAAAAACTTGAATGGGATTGGCTTTTACATGAATGTCTCAATAACACAAGAGTTCAGTGAAACACAGTAACCAAGAAGATTAACACAAGAGTTCAGTGAAACACAGCTCGTAACTAAGGAGACAGGATCAAGTTATTACAAGATTGCATAGATTGTACAGGTTACAAGTTAGACGTGATTATGGAAGGCCTACAGTACGTTTGTGGGTTTTATTTGTTGTTGTTGTTGTTGTTGTTGTTGTTGTTATTGTTGTTTTTTTGCAAATTCACCCGACCAAAAACAATGCTTCTTTAAAATGTGGACCTTTGTGATTTTTGGGATGCAAGCCCCGCACCCCATACACCCCCTGCATCCCTGGGTATGGGCCTGCATTTCTTCAGTGGAATATGTAACATCAACATGTGTATTTTTCTCGCTCGGTGGAGGAATTTGAAAACGAAAAGGTCCTTCATAAATGTGGCACAAAACTTTCTGGAATTCATTTGACAAGTTATCAGTAAGTTACACTCTTGCACTCCATGTCATGAGTGAGGTCAATATTTTTTTTAAAAAATTTCAAAGGAGAGGCTTTGGATCATTCCATTTTGGTTTGAGATACCTTGGTTCAAGTTTGGAAAAACATTGAGAAGGAAAGGTTCTACCATGCAACTGGTACTTCAGTCACCCAGCTGTCTCCAAAGATATTTCCTTTGAATTGTTTCAACACTTTAAAGGATGGCCTCTACAACCACTTCATTTGGTTTACGTTATAGCCAACTGTAATTGGAAATTATGCTTTTTTTCACTTTGGCAACCAAGAATGGATGAGTGTGGTGTACATCTGAGTCTGCAGTTGCTATTATGCCATGATCTGGCTTAGTGAGGTTTCTCTGCAAGAAGAAACATAAATGGAAAAAGCAAAGCGGAGCTGTAAGGAAACATGGTTGTCTGGCAATGCCTTTGTCTGGGAGGCTGTTGTTTCATATATAGATAGCATAAGCAGAACAGTTAGCGTAAGCGGATTACTCCGGCTGGGTTTTTATGACATGTTCTCAGTTGCCCCCTGGTTAATCCGCCAGCAGCAATCAGCCCTGGGTAATGTTGACAGAGATCAGTAAGGGCAAGACTGGAACGAGGGAGTGATATGAGCTGCCAGTGAGAGTGTGGAATAAAGGGTTGCAGAGGTCAGACATGCAAGGAATTTTTCTGCTCAATTGGAAATGCATGGTTTGAATATGCATGACATGCAATATTGATTATGCTATAAGAATTTGCTGAATATGCATACTTTTATTGTTCATTTCCCAGATGTTAGTCTGTTCAGGAATGATAATGATAATAGTTACATTGAAGCTTGTGGTTGATGGGTTTTATCTTGACATGCACCTGACTTTGCCTATCTCTGTGGCAAATAGTTGCCCTATTTATCTGCAAGATTTTAAAATGATGAACGGGAAGTTTTCAAAGTGCTGACGAACCCACAGAAGCAATGGTATATCAATATCAAGCATTCTGAAGAAATACAGAGACCTAAGCGTGCTTTGGAACAAAACCATACACCACATTTGAAGACCTTGTGTATTGCATGTAGCATTAGAGGATAGCTGTCATACTTCTTGTGTTAAATTCTCTTCCCAATAATGCAATACCTCAAATCACTAGCCTCAAGAATCAGCAGCAGACTGAACTCATTTCATGGGGCCACATCCTTGTTCAACATCACTCACAGGGTTAAATAACTGCTTGCGAGACATTTGTATGAACTTCAATGGATTGTTGCTGTTCTCTCTGTGCCATAGCTTCTGCATCCCACCTTTTTTTTCTGCTTGCTATGTGGGATAGATATCTGAGCATCATTGACTTTATATCTATCACAAGGCCTGTGCCTTCCTCACTGCAGATATGTTAGTAGCCTCTTCGTGTTGTACCCTCACTCATATAATGTTCCACCTACATCCGTTGACACCCATTTAGGCTCACCAGCCCCAATGTCCTCCAAATTTATTCCTTGCTAACCAGTACACATTCAAGCTCCATTGCTTTGTCCTCCTTTTTCCCCACCTGTAGAATAAAGTTTCTGTATCCATCCAATCCTACATTTTCTTTCAGAAAAATCCCCCTCAATCATGGTTGTATGTCCAGTATCCTGAATGTCTAGAACAGGGGGCTCTATCTCTCTCTCTCTCTCTCTCTCTCTCTCTCTCTCTCTCTCTCTCTCTCTCTCTCTCTCTCTCTCTCTCTCTCTCTCTCTCCCCTCTCTCCCCTCTCTCCCTCTCTCCCCTCTCTCCCCTCTCTCCCCTCTCTCCCCTCTCTCCCTCTCTCCCCTCTCTCCCTCTCTCCCCTCTCTCCCCTCTCTCCCCTCTCTCCCCTCTCTCCCCTCTCTCCTCTCTCTCTCTCTCTCTCCCCTCTCTCCCCTCTCTCCCCTCTCTCCCCTCTCTCCCCTCTCTCCCCTCTCTCCCCTCTCTCCCCTCTCTCCCCTCTCTCCCCTCTCTCCCCTCTCTCCCCTCTCTCCCCTCTCTCCCCTCTCTCCCCTCTCTCCCCTCTCTCCCCTCTCTCCCCTCTCTCCCCTCTCTCCCCTCTCTCCCCTCTCTCCCCTCTCTCCCCTCTCTCCCCTCTCTCCCCTCTCTCCCCTCTCTCCCCTCTCTCCCCTCTCTCCCCTCTCTCCCCTCTCTCCCTCTCTCCCCTCTCTCCCCTCTCTCCCCTCTCTCCCCTCTCTCCCCTCTCTCCCCTCTCTCCCCTCTCTCCCCTCTCTCCCCTCTCTCCCCTCTCTCCCCTCTCTCCCCTCTCTCCCCTCTCTCCCTCTCTCCCCTCTCTCCCCTCTCTCCCCTCTCTCCCTCTCTCCCCTCTCTCCCCTCTCTCCCCTCTCTCCCCTCTCTCCCTCTCTCCCCTCTCTCCCCTCTCTCCCCTCTCTCCCCTCTCTCCCCTCTCTCCCCTCTCTCCCCTCTCTCCCCTCTCTCCCCTCTCTCCCTCTCTCCCCTCTCTCCCTCTCTCCCCTCTCTCCCCTCTCTCCCCTCTCTCCCCTCTCTCCCCTCTCTCCCCTCTCTCCCCTCTCTCCCCTCTCTCCCCTCTCTCCCCTCTCTCCCCTCTCTCCCCTCTCTCCCCTCTCTCCCCTCTCTCCCCTCTCTCCCCTCTCTCCCCTCTCTCCCCTCTCTCCCTCTCTCCCCTCTCTCCCCTCTCTCCCCTCTCTCCCCTCTCTCCCCTCTCTCCCCTCTCCCCTCTCTCTTCTCTCCTCTCTTCTCTCCTCTCTCTCTTCACTCCCCTCTCCCCTCTCCCCTCTCTCCTCTCTCCTCTCCTCTCTCTCCTTTCCTCTCTTCTCTCTTCTCTCTTCTCTCTTCTCTCTTCTCTCTTCTCTCTTCTCTCTTCTCTCTTCTCTCTTCTCTCTCTCTCTCTCTCTCTCTCTCTCTCTCTCTCTCTCTCTCTCTCTCTCTCTCTCTCTCTCTCTCTCTCTCTCTCTCTCTCTCTCTGTCTCTGTCTCTGTCTCTGTCTCTGTCTCTGTCTCTGTCTCTCTCCTCTCCTGTCTCTCCCTCTCTCCCCTCTGTCCCTCTTTTTATCACTATGTCCCTCTCTCTCTCCTCTCCTGTCTCTCCCTCTCTCCCCTCTGTCCCTCTTTTTATCACTATGTCCCTCTCTCTCACTGTCCCTCTCTCTCTTCCCTCACTCTCACTCTGTCCCTCTCTCTCCCCTCACTATCACTCTGTCCCTCTCTGTGTCCTCTCTCTCTCACTCTGTCCCTCTCTGTGTCCTCTCTCTCTCACTCTGTCCCTCTCTCTCTCACTCTGCCTCTCTCTCTCTCTCTCTCTCTCTCTCTCTCTCTCTCTCTCTCTCTCTCTCTCTCTCTCTCTCTCTCTCTCTCTCTCTCTCTCTCTCTCTCTCTCTCTCTCTCTCTCTCTCTCTCTCTCTCATGGTTTAGTGGACGATTTTATATGAACAATGTTCACTGTACTGAACACAAATAATCAGGTGAATAAGGATGACACCTCACCATCATCTTGTGTACTTAAAAAATGTAATTGTGATAATTGTTTGTTTCTTTTAATTCTCATTGTCTGTTCCACAAACCGACCATGAATCTGCCCCACTCTTGTTAATCCTGATTTCACACTTCCGATATCCATTTGCTGCTTCTTCATGCATTTTCAGTACATTAACCTTCTATCCTCTGTTCTTTAGCTTTTTCAAGAACCTTGGTCTCCAAAATAGAACAGCACTTGGAAGAGCGTATACCACTGCTGGGCTGAACAATTTGTATTTTGTTTCCTCCTGATGGACCAGATCTGCATCTAGACCGTAACCAAAATCTAATCCGCTTGTTCTTGTCATCTACCCAACTCATCCACCTAGTTGTGTCAAAATCCATCCACAATGTTTTGAAATATCATGCCATATATCGATTTTGGCCCCATTTCTCAGTAGTGAAGAATCACTTTTAAAAAATTTAAATTCTTGTATCCGAATCCAGGTCCAGATCTTCAGCAAAATCTAAACAATTTTTCTTTGTCACACAATCAACCTCGCCACCAAGTTTTATCCGAATCTATCCATAATGTTTTGATATATCATGTCATGTATCGTTTTTGGCCCCATCTCTCAATGGTAACGGATCACTTTAAAAAAAAATCATAGTATCCAGATCTTCACCAAAATCGAATAAATTCGATCTTATCACACACCCAACCTGTCCACCAAATTTTGTCCAAATGCATCCATAATTTTTGACTTTCCCCGTTCACAGACAGACAGGAATGAAAATGTCACCTCCATCCAACTTCAGTGGCGGTAATAAGCATAAGGAATATCTGCACATGTGTATGCCCAAACAGCTATGAACTGCTCCAAATCAGGCCTGGTCATTTAATGTCACTCCATAAATGGAATGTGCCATGAAATATCATGACACCAACACTCTCTTTGCAACCATCGAACGAGTCACCTTCAACCAGCAGACTTTTCATTGCCATAGTAAGGAAGAAAAACGGTGCGCCTGAGTTTGACCCATAGGAACAACTGAAATGGTCTGTAGAATACTTTGACAATAGCTTATTTGAATTAATGCCACTGAACAAGAGCAATGATCTGAAAAAATCGAAAAACTCTGTGTCTCAACAAGCGTTTATGTTGGTGTGACTCTTCTGCGGCAGTCCCAGGCTTTTCTGCAGCATTCCCAATGGCAACTTCAAAGACCAAAGTATAAAACTCAAGTAATGACTGAAAAATGATCCTTCCGATGAACTATTAAGATGATTCACTGCAGAGATCTCACTGTTATTTATATTGTGAGCAGCTCTCTGATTTCGATGATTTGGTCATTTTCTTTGGTGTGGAATGGCATTTTTTTTTCTTTGCCATTAATCCTACTCGAGGCTGCTGTTACCATGCAAATAGCAGCCGTGGAAAGGGAACCATCTTGTTTAGTTCTCCCTCCAGTTTACAGTCCATCACCTGAAGAGGCTGCATTCAGCATCGTCACTGCACCATCTACTGGACAATTAATCGCATCAATGTGACAGGTTTGGGTGCTGCCAGGATTGTTGTGTCCAGGGTTTCCTGTCAATGGGACCCTTGCCGACCCACATCGTGCTCCAACACATGTTGGTATTGATCGTTTGTGGCAGGTCCTGCAACACGCGTGATACTGGCACGCTGAATGAGAAACAATTTTTTTTTTGTTTGTTTTTTTACCCCTGCTGTTCGCTCGTTAATATGTGGTTTTAATTTTCCTCCTTTCTGTGCATGAAAACCTCAAGAGCTCACATGAGGTTTTAGTTACATGGGGAAGAGATTAGAAATATCAGGAAAATTTGATCACAAAAACAAGAAACTTATAGTGCTGTTCATCAGGTGGCCTGAGTACGACATATGTAAACAATATGAGTAGCGTGTTTCTTTTCTTCTTTTTTTTGGAGTATCTCTCTTATACATCCCCATGCACATAATTGTGCATGTCGGTTGAATGCGCACTGCTGCTGTGCACAGCACGGAATGGTTGTCTGAGATCGGAGTGGTGGGAAAACGCCGTGTTCCAGACGTGACGGATCGCCGGCAAGCATCGCAGCGTCTGATCACGGAAAAAGCATAGCGAAGGGCAGGATAGGCAGAGGTTCTAGGGGCACGAGGATTTGCTGCTTATCAGTCGGATGGCTAGTGCATGTCCTTCAGTCGCAGTGCGAGGCATCGGCTAAATTGAGGCGGGTTATTGTGGTAATTATCATGTCAGAAGCGCCGGACGGTAAATGAAAAGTGCGCAGTGAAATGGCCCAGAGAGCGATTAATAATCTGCCTTCATGAGACCGTTGCTGATGGCTGGGAAGGGGCCTGGGGCTCCGATACTGTAATTTATGTGATGCGGATATATTGCACCGAGGTCTTGGGGGTTGTACTTGGCTGCCTCATAACTGGCAAAGCCTTTGTGTTTTTCCTTTTTCTCTTCACTGAGTGATGCTCGGGAGCCACCCATTAATGGATTCCACCGGTTATGTGTGAATAGTAGCTGCACATTCGGCGTCTTGCTGCACGTCCTTATGGAGATTTTAATTGCGTGGTCATGGCGTTATCGAGGCAGCGCAGTAGTTTTTTGAAGCTCTTTCTCATTTATGATTGTTTTCTTGTCCCGCTGTTTCTTCTTCATGGCTGTAAAGAGGCTGTTGCTTTCGAGGAGTGTGTGCTTTAGGTCACACTTTGTATTAGGTGAGCACATAAAGGATAGAATTGAGTGGGTTACAAAGAGTGCACTTGCCTAGACTTGAGTCAGTGTCTCTCTCTCTCTCTCTCTCTCTCTCTCTCTCTCTCTCTCTCTCTCTCTCTCTCTCTCTCTCTCTCTCTCTCTCTCTCTCTCTCTCTCTCTCTCTCTCTCTCTCTCTCTCTCGCACTCTCACTGGCTCCTTCTTTCTCTGTATCTGCTTTCAAATTTCCAATAGGAAAGCATGAGTATGACATTGACTGGTCAATTTCTCTATTTGGTTCCGTTGTCAGCGGCATGATAAACACAGATTTCTTTTTTCCTTTTTATTTTTTTTTGTTTAACAGTTATACAATTCCTTAATGTTTTCTGTCCTCTGAATTAACAAATGAACAGGTTGGTGCAGTCTCATATTCCCTTCTTTTTGCGAACAAATTGCTGTATCAAGCACACAGCTTCCGAACCTCGACCTTCAGTGGCGATTCCAAGGCTGTGTCAGCCGCTGAGTCTGGCGATTGGAGCGTGGGGGCATAATAAGCGTGAAATTAAAAAGCCGATTCTGCTGATGGTGAGTGATGCGGAGCAGCCTATGAAGGTAACTCTGTCAGCTCCTTATATTTCTGTTAGGCAAATCAGCATGAAGAAAAAAAAGTGTGCTTCCTGTGCATAGGGTGGCAAATTGGAAGGACATTGGTAAAAGCGTGTGTTTTCAGTTATGATGTCATTGTTATGGGCTTTGGTCACAACATCCATTCTTTTTTTTTTGGCTTTTTTTTTTCATTTTTCTTTATTTATTTATTTTTTTTACAAAAGAGCATCGAGCAATGAAAATGCTTTGAAGTAAGACTCAGGCACTTTGTCATACTTTTGTTTATACAAGCGTGGAGGTTCAGGGAAGACATAAACAGCATTATCAGTTTGCAAACTAACAAAGGCGGAGAAGAACAAACAGTCTTGAGAGCAGGCAGATTCAAATAGGCAGCGGGCAACTCCATAGGGGGGAAAGGATATCACCGGTTGATGTGATCCTCAACATTTGCCAGTTTTGTTTAACACCCATACATTTTTTTTGTTGTTGTTGCCAGTATGCAGCTTCCTTGAAGGCTTGTAGCAAATATTTAAAAACTAGAATAAATAGCTCTGCGATTGCACAAATGGAAAAGTTTTTTTTACAATTAACATTTAAAAAACAAGAAAAAGAGCAATCAGAGATCGCAAACCCTCGTCAAGACTTATTTTGTGTGTCGTTTGTGTACTGGTGTGTTCGGTAATCAATGAGACATAATTAGGACTGCCACTTTATAACTACTGGCAGTAATGATCGGGAACCAAGACGTCCCACTTTGAAGCAACCCCAATTTGATTGGACACCTGACGCTGACCCATGAGGTTTTTTTTTTTTAATTGTTATTCAATTTAATTTAGATATGGGATTAAAACAAATTCAATTCAAATGGAAAAACCAAATAGGAAGAGTCCTGCATTGGAGTAATTAGAAGGAACCTAAACAAGCAAAAAGCAAAGATGAAGTCATCAGGGGGAACCTGGTTTGGATTCGCATTTCAGCTGCTACTCCTTCACCTTTAAACCCATCAAGCACAGGCAAGTGAGCCTTATTCAAAAAATATAAAATAAAAAACAAAAACGACCCAGATCAAAAAATCAAATAATTCTGGCTGCCAGATCATGCATCTGATCAAGTTGAAATTTAAAACATGTATTCCCCATCACTACTAGACAATAATTGTGAAGTTTCACGTTGATTGATTAAGTAGTTCCAGAGAAAACATGATTTTATATTTAAAAAAGAAAACATTAAACACTAGGCTGCCAAACCATGTGACCTATCAATTATTCCTAAACAAACTTGTACATTCATGGCTTGGAGAACATTTGTGTGAAGTTTCCCCATTGATCTGTCCAGCCGTTCTGGAGGAGATTTTTTTATAGGTTTTAGGATAAATCCAACATGGCTGCCAAACCATATGACCGATAACATCATATTTGAGAACCTTTTGTCTGTCATGGATAGGCAGTCATACTTGTAAAATTTCACCTCGATCTGTTTGGCCACTTCAGAGAAGAAGCTTTGTGAAGGTTTTTTTTTTTGGAAAAAACAATATGGCTGCCTAATTGTGTGACCAATAACGTCATGAAATTTTTTCCTTTGGACCATTTTATCACTAGATGACCCTCAAAAATTTTCATACTGATCAGATGTTGCGTCCTACATATGCAATTATGACATCATAATGAAGACACCTATGATGTCATAAAAATCACACTTATTCCCCATGAGGAGTACTTGCTATTTGCCAGGTTTCAATTTTTTTTCCTTGGTGCAGTTTCAGAGATATAGAGGTCCAAAGTTTTTCCGTTTTTCCAATATGGCTGCCACACCACGTGATTATCATTCAAACATTTAATGATAATCACATGATGGACCACTCTCACATCATAATTATCATTAAAACATTATACATGGGTCGTCTCTCCTATGGTGAAAATTTCATCTCAATCCGACAAATGGTTGTGGAGAGAAACACTAAAGTTCTGTGCCGACAAACAAACAAACAGAAAAACAAGCAGTCATAGACTGGTACTTACGAAATCGTCAACTTGACCTCTGACCTTGTCTAACAAAAGCTGTCTCTAGAGAAGTTAGCGGCGCAAACTAGAAGTTTCTACGATGATTCTGTAGGGTCATTCCATGTCAAATCATCAAAGAATCTGCCGTCATCTCTCAGATTTTTGTAAAACTTTGGGAACCAATTGGGACCCATGAAAAACGGCAAGAACTCAAATATTTTTGCTAACAGCCTCTTAATTAGTGAGATACAGACTAACAAACTTTGGACTAATTAGCATGACGTCGCGAATTCAAATGGCCATATCTCTAAAAGTATAACACCTAGAGAGCTGGTTTTGGTGTCATTTTAAAGGTATTTTCATGCCCTATGAATTTGTCTGAGCAACATTTTCCTACCTCCAACTACAAAAAAGTTATCACAAAATATAAACTTCAATCGTGAATCCCCAAAAAATGTATCCTTCAAATTTCCTCAAATTCATCCCAGAGGTACCTTATGATGTCAAGAAGCTTCCACATAAATTTTGTGATGGGCACTCCAATAGTTTCTGAGATATGAGCAATAATGTACATGTACGTATGGCATATAGGTTCGAAAATCAGCATTTGTAATGTATTATACAATCAATAAGTGAGTTCAAGTACACAGTGTTCACTAACCTGACTTAGGCTTTCAATTTCCTCTTCAATGCAGCAACAGCAGCACTTGTTTCTTCCCCTCAGGCCCAGTTGAAAATGAAAGTATATGATACTTCAAAGCAATTGATGGTCGTTCCCTGTGTTCCCTGTCATGGCTTGGTTAGAATGATTGTATAATACATTACAAATGCTGATTTTCGAACCTATATGCCATATGTACATGTACATTATTGCTCATATCTCAGAAACTATTGGAGTGCCCCATCACAAAACTTATGTGGAAGCTTCTTGACATCAAAAGGTACCTCTGGGATGAATTTGAGGAAATTTGAAGGATACATTTTTGGGGGATTTACGATTGAAGTTTATATTTTGTGATAACTTTTTTGTGGTTGGAGGTAGGAAAATGTTGCCCAGACAAATTCATAGGGCATGAAAATACCTTTAAAATGACACCAAAACCAGCTCTTGAGGTGTTATACTTTTAGAGATATGGCCATTTGAATTTGCGACGTCTTGCTAATTAGTCCAAAGTTCGTTAGACTGTATCTCACTAATTAAGAGGCTGTTCGCAAAAATATTTGAGTTCTTGCCGTTTTTAATGGGTTCCAATTGGTTCCCAAAGTTTTACAAAAATCTGAGAGATGACGGCAGATTCTTTGATGATTTGACATGGAATGACCCTGTACCAAACCATAAAAAATCTAATATTTTGGATGTTTGACCTCACTGTGACCTTGACCTTTCACAGATTTTGACCAAAATCTAATCAGCGCTAGCCACCACCATCCTGAATCACGTGGTGTAATTTGACATTGGTAGCTTCTTCCATTCTCGAGTTATCTGAACCAAACCATCAAAAATCGAATGTTTTGGATGTTTGACCTCACTGTGACCTTGACCTTTGACCGATTTTGACCAAAATCTAATCAGCTCTAGCGATCAGCCTCCTGAATCACGTGGTGTAATTTGACATTGGTAGCTTCTTCCGTTCTCGAGTTATCTGTACCAAACCATCAAAAATCGAATATTTGACCTCACCGTGACCTTGACCTTTGTCCAATTTTGACCAAAATCGAATCAGCACTAGCCATCACCCTCCTGAATCACGTGGTGTAATTTGACATTGGTAGCTTCTTCTGTTCTCGAGTTATCGTGCCTACAACAAACAAACAAACAAACCAACAAACTAAGAAACAAACAGAAACGGAAGGCATCAATATACTTACGAAATCTTTAGATTTCGTAAGTCACAAACAAACAGAAACAGAAGTCATCAATATACTTACGAAATCTTTAGATTTCACAAGTAACAAACAAACAAAGAAATGGACCCAAACGCAATGCCCTCTCCTTCAGCGAGGGTAATTAAAAATACAAAACTAGAATGTCTTGGTTGGATAAGTGTCCACCCCCCTGAGTTATGTGACGTCCACCGGACTTGAACAGTCCTGCCAACGTAGAATGAGCCGAAACGATGGAGGCGGTTTATTTATTTATAACCCAAACATGGCGGTTCTAATCGCTCTACCGCAAACGGGACGAGGAAGGTGGCACGAGTCACTTTTCACTGAGTTGATGATGTTTATTTGTTTTTATTATTAACCAGAAATAACAAGACTCGGCAAGAAGAGGGATCCGGGGCGATTCGACGGGATGGTGTGGGATCGGGCGTGGGGAAAACACAGACAATTCCAATGAATATACAAATCTCAAACCCTCTAAGGCGCCAAGTACACACACACACACACACACACACACACACACACACACACACACACACACACACACACACACACACACACACACACACACACACACACACACACACACACACACACACACACACACACACACACACACACACACAAAATGTAGCTATTTCTGGTGGTCAGGCTGGACCGTGGTATGGACGCAACTGTCCCTGGATTGGCGTCGGACGAGCTGGCCTTGCTCTCGTCAGGGGGGCAGGAGAAACCGTGGTGCTGTCGACCTCCTGGTCCTGGCCCAAGTCCGCTCACAGCCACCAGGGAACCAGTTCTGGCGCCAAGTTGCGAGGAGGAGAGGGAGGCAGGTCCGCCCGCCGTTCGACCCCGTACTCCGAGTCAGCAGAACCCCAGAGCCAACCAAGGTGAGGCACGAGGCTCAGCAAGGCTCCAAGACACGATGAAAAAAACAGGATTGAATCCGCGCAACAACAAGCACGCTTCCAGCACAACCACCTCCACTCCCCAAAAAAACGATCTTTTTGTCCCCATCTTCTTCCTCTTCCTTTTCGACCCCGAACAGAACCTTTTTATCCTCCCGTCCTCGTCACTTCCAATCGAGCCGTTTTATTGGCCCACCGCCGTCGCCTTCCGCCAATCGTGATCACGGGGCGGAGCCATCCGCAGCACTGTCCTGTGACGTCACGGCCAGCCTCCAGAGAATACTAAAAGGGGTTTACGCAGACACACTTACCCTATCCCGTATCCCTATCTAATTACGTGACAATTATCATTTCCCCCTTGAAGAAATGAACATTTACTAGACAACTTATCACCACTGAATTGCTACTTATTACATCGAGATCCTGGTAAACTCGAACAGCATGGCATACCTAATTAAACATCCTAATTACCCTTTGAATGCATACCCCCCCTCCCTCAAATGTAACAATACTTAGTGGAAGCATTGGTTCAAACTTTTCTTCCTCTTTTATGGTCGGCAATCTCATTTAGCATATATGTGTTTGTTTTACCTCCACACCAAGAAGTCCGTGGTTCAGAGCTGATTGTAAATAAACTTTCTCTGACCATCAATTCACCAACCCACCCGCCCCGAACCACAACTAACATTCTTGCCATCTCTACTTCTGTTCACATGTCCATCCCCCATTTCCTGTTTTTAAATTCACTTCTATTGAACCAAACTTGAACCTTGTGCATCATTGTAACCAGATCCGGTGGTGTAATGGTTAGATTGTCCGCTCTGAGTCTCGGAGGTTGGTAGTTTGAACGGTAGTTTGAACCCTGGCCGAGTCATACCAAAGACTTAAAAATTGGTACGTGTTGATTCCTTGTTTGATGCTCAGCATTTAAAAAGGATGTTTGATGCTGATGCTCAGTATCATGGAATCATGGACAAAGAACCATAGGTTGGCAACCATAATGCATACTTTGATGGGCCTCCTTGTCAATTGAAGTTCCTGGTAAGGGAACTCATGTTTATTTATTCACTTGATGTGCATTCGCCATTCCATATACCTCATTGTAGCGTGGTGTTGGCTTCGTGGTTAGGGTGGATGGCTTTGCATCCTCGGGTCCTGAGTTTGAGCCCTGGTGGCTGCTGAATTAACACCAGGTGGGATTGACTCAGCCTGTCATCCTCCTGAGGTTGGTGAAATGAGTACCAGTGCACTGGTATAGGGGCACAGCATCAGTGATACAGCTGTGCTCCAATAAATGGTCGGAGTGGCGACCTGTCCAAGATTGTGCCAAATAGCCAAGGAAAAACTGCTTTGCAGTTCCAATGCTCTGCTCAAGAGTATGGGTCCAAGAATACCTCAATATATGTATTTCATGATGAAATCTTCCTTGATCTGCTTTTCTAGTGCAAAGCTTCCTTTGAAAAACAGCATCTGGCATTAACTCACAAACCAGTATTTTTCTGCAATCCTTGAGTATTTCTCTTTTTTCTTCACCTGTTTGTTCCTGAATCTTTCTCCTCCCTTCTTTATTTGCTAATTCTCGGTCACTCGAGAAATTCCACACCATGCTCAAGCTAATTTAACACCGTCGGGTGTGAGGGCACTAGTTATATAAGCGACTTTTATTTCCCATTCTAAATGGTTAATGTGCTTGATCACGATACAAAGAGGTCTAAAACATTTCAATAAATTCCCATTTTTAGCAGCTTGAAATAGTTTGTTTACTGATGGTTCAAGTGCTTGCTGTAGCTAATAACTGTTGAAGAGAAGATAATTACACCCTCAAGAACATGAGCTTTTCTTAATAGGCAAGAATATTTTTTGCAAAACATTCTTCACATCTTATGTATTTAATATTTAAACATAATTCAAACAAATTATCATATTTTAACGCAGTCCGCATTGACATATTCGTCGAATTATGGCATCACACGAATTACTACACCAATAGGAGAGGCGGTTCACATGATACCTCGGGGGTCACTTATTCACCTTTAACCCGTCCACTCTAAAATTGAATCCTGACCCAAATACGAACTGTTGCTCGGTGCTTCAAAGGTAGAGCATTGCATAAATGAATACAAAATCGTTCCGATAGGATGTTAAACTACATGTCCTCTCTGTTAGCATTCACTGATGGGTGCAAAAGATATTGTGCTACTTTAAAAAAAAAAGAGTTGGTCGTCGTCGGTTAGCTTTAACGGATTTATAAAATAGAATGGACTGTTTATTAAATGCTTTGTTATGACAATGGTTTATCGTCGAGATAATCAGTTCAAATCTGTTGTTATATTCTGAGCAATTGTATCATTAGGTGTGTGTGTGTGTGTGTGTGTGTGTGTGTGTGTGTGTGTGTGTGTGTGTGTGTGTGTGTGTGTGTGTGTGTGTGTGTCCATAACCCAAAACCATGAAACCTATCAGCCTGAAACTTTGCATGCATTCTAAGAAGACTCCAAGGAAGTGTATGACAGAAAATTGTTTGGGTGAATTAAAACACCCCTTTTGAAGATAATTAACGGCATTATTTAATTATATCCTTCATCAGGCGATCCTCGGTCACCACTCTCTATGGGATTTGAAGGCGTAACCTCGGTAACCTTGCTGGGGTCTGAAGCCGCAATGTTTTTTGGCCCACTTCAACCATGCCTTGACTTGGAACAGGCCAGAATGATTTCTTAACGATAAAGTTTTTTTTTTCCACTTTCCTCACTCATATTATCGAATGCCTGTTCATCGGAGCTATGAATCACTGGGTACATTGCAATGCTTTTAAACACACAGAGACATCAGCGTTTGTTGCTTTATTTCATTTCCGCACATGCTATCACTGCGAGAATCTCTGAAACTAAGCATAATTACAATATTTAAGCTCCAGAATAAAACTTACAAGCAGTTCCCACTCCTAGAAAAGTGTTAATTTATCCAATTAGGACATATTTGAGATTTTGGGCATCTCCGGAAGGTGCATGTTTAATATGAGTCAGTGATTGGCAATTGCATGCCAAACGAGCTATTTCTTATCAACCGTTTAATTTGAGTGCTTAAGCCACTTTGTGAGTGCTCTCCAATCTGCTTGGTTCTTTGTTTCAGGAAAACATACATGGGCTTTTAATCACACATCAATTAGACACACCTTTCCGCCTGTGTTGGGTCCCACGGTGCCCTGCGGTGGATGCTTTGGGAGGTCTCTCATCCACTGAAAATGTGCAATTTTATTTTTGCAGGACATTTTTTTGTTTTACCTTTTTGTGTGATCTCCTTTTAGTATAATCCACCCCACTCTTCGACATCGATACATATATATGTATCTCTCTCTGTATATATATATATATATATATATATATATATATATATATATATATATATATATATATATATATATATATATATATATATATATATATATATATATATATATATATATATATATATATATATATACAATAAGGTCCCTCCGACCACGTGTTTGCCGTGATCTCGCTGTGAAGGCAGAGCACAGATTGACATTTTGTGTTCTGTTCCTTGATCTATTTTTGAATTGAATTTCACTAATTTCCCACTTGAATTCCTCTTTCAAAGAACTCTGTTTAAAGGTAAATCTTTGTGTTTGTCGTTTTTATGGATTTTATGTGTGTGTACATTTGCGTGTGTGCGCATGTATATAAACTGTATTACACTGTATTACCACAACAGAACTGTGTGTGTGTGTGTATGTGTGTGTGTGTGTGTGTGTGTGTGTGTGTGTGTGTGTGTGTGTGTGTGTGTGTGTGTGTGTATGTGTGTGTGTGTATGTGTGTGTGTGTACACTTATGGGGTTTCAGAATGTGGAATGGAGTCTTCCCAGGGTGGGCTCAAAGTAACCACCTTTATTTCGGAAAGGGGTTAGGATTCATGGACCAAACTATGAAGACTTTTGTTCTCAAAGTTTTGTGCGGAGGGCTCTCCTCAGGATCATCACTTTGCCGCGGACAGCTTCCAACTGGAGTTTGTTTGTGGTAATATTCTCAGGGATGGTTTTTGACATCTTTGTGAGGTTCTTTGCTCCGTCGTCATTCCCATAGTTCCAATGATCACCGGTACAACTTTGGCATTCTTCAGCTTCCAGGATCTGTTCAGTTCATTCTTGAGGTCTTGGTATTTGGTGATTTTCTTGATTTTTGCATTGTTTAGTCCAAAATCATTGGTGTTAACACCTCACTTAGCAATGCCATCTTCTCCTTTTCTGTACCCAAGTATGATATCTGGTGGCAATGCTTTGTTTTTGATGTTCACACTCGATGGGATCATCAGGTCATATGTGAGCTGTACTTCAATGTTTTCAGTGATTGCTTTTGATTCATGTTCGAACAAATTTTCTGGAACTGAGATATCAAAGTTTTTGCAGATGTGCCAGCAGATTGCTTAACAAACTCTGTTGTGTTGTTGTGTGTACAGCTGTTCTGACGTTTACTTTTGGTGTTTTTTTGTGTTCGGTCATTAAGTATAACATATCATTCTCTTTGCTAACCCCACCTCCACCCCTCACCTGTTTTTTTTTTTTTTAGTCCGACCTCTCTCTCTCTCTCTCTCTCTCTCTCTCTCTCTCTCTCTCTCTCTCTCTCTCTCTCTCTCTCTCTCTCTCTCTCTCTCTCTCTCTCTCTCTCTCTCTCTCTCTCTCTCTCTCTCTCTCTCTCTCTCTCTCTCTCTCTCTCTCTCTCTCTCTCTCTCTCTCTCTCTCTCTCTCTCTCTCTCTCTCTCTCTCTCTCTCTCTCTCTCTCTCTCTCTCTCTCTCTCTCTCTCTCTCTCTCTCTCTCTCTCTCTCTCTCTCTCTCTCTCTCTCTCTCTCTCTCTCTCTCTCTCTCTCTCTCTCTCTCTCTCTCTCTCTCTCTCTCTCTCTCTCTCTCTCTCTCTCTCTCTCTCTCTCTCTCTCTCTCTCTCTCTCTCTCTCTCTCTCTCTCTCTCTCTCTCTCTCTCTCTCTCTCTCTCTCTCTCTCTCTCTCTCTCTCTCTCTCTCTCTCTCTCTCTCTCTCTCTCTCTCTCTCTCTCTCTCTCTCTCTCTCTCTCTCTCTCTCTCTCTCTCTCTCTCTCTCTCTCTCTCTCT
The DNA here is from genome assembly GCF_056783735.1 of Eptatretus burgeri. Classification (NCBI taxonomy): domain Eukaryota; kingdom Metazoa; phylum Chordata; class Myxini; order Myxiniformes; family Myxinidae; genus Eptatretus; species Eptatretus burgeri. The sequence continues at coordinate 60,031,496 of NC_140969.1, forward strand.
CTCTCTCTCTCTCTCTCTCTCTCTCTCTCTCTCTCTCTCTCTCTCTCTCTCTCTCTCTCTCTCTCTCTCTCTCTCTCTCTCTCTCTCTCTCTCTCTCTCTCTCTCTCTCTCTCTCTCTCTCTCTCTCTCTCTCTCTCTCTCTCTCTCTCTCTCTCTCTCTCTCTCTCTCTCTCTCTCTCTCTCTCTCTCTCTCTCTCTCTCTCTCTCTCTCTCTCTCTCTCTCTCTCTCTCTCTCTCTCTCTCTCTCTCTCTCTCTCTCTCTCTCTCTCTCTCTCTCTCTCTCTCTCTCTCTCTCTCTCTCTCTCTCTCTCTTTCTTCTTCTTCCACCCCTCCTTGCAGTGTATAGCATTGTTTGGTGAAGAGCCACTCACCTCACCCCTCCCCCCCTCCCCACTTATTGTCCCTGCTGGCGAAGCGATGGGCTGTATTTGTGTATATATATATATATATATATACACACACACACACACACACACACACACACACACACACACACCGACTTGTGCATGCTTGCTTAAAATATTAGTGAACAAATAAGTGAAGGTAGATTAAACCCTTATGTCTTTGTCACAGAAAATATTACTTACCCACTTCTTTAATAAGTGTGCCAATTAGGCAGACAACGGCATGCACACAACACGTCGTACTCTGGGCTTTACCATACAACTGTTTGAGGTGTTGCAGGGGGTGAGCTTAAAGTACCAGGAGTAAAGAAGGCTCATAAAACTGCCTTTCAAAGTGCAAGCAGAAGTCATATGTGCCACATATGAAACCACTCGCAGTTGAAACCAATTTTGTGTTTTCGTAGGATTTAATGTTTTATTTTGTGATTAGGATGAAGTGTAGTTTTTTGGGGGATTGCACTGAGAGGTTGTTTAAAATTCTGTGTTTGAAAGATTGCTTGAGATTTGCTTTAGAGTGAGGGTTTGGGACATCACATGCGTCACAGTAGGTGCTGGAAGTTGCAGGTTAAGTACGAGGTCAGCTGATAATTTGTGGATTGGATGGGGTAGCATTGCACTTGGGTCAGCTGCGGGATTAGCAACATCCGTCTACAATATCGACCAGAAAAATACGTCATTCTCAAGACGGACGCCCTGCAGCGCTTCAACTCCCGTGCAAAGCGTGCAAGTGAACGGGCAGCCGGTGCGCCAAGGCAGAACAAGCGGTGATTACACGGTGCTTGCCCGAGCTGCGGGCCTGCGATTTTAGACATGCGGCTGTGGTTGCATACCCTACTCGACAAAAACACTGCTCAAAAAGTGTAACTATAAATTGGTTTCTACAACCTAACTGAAACATTTGCGATACCCACCTTAAATGAATAATTTGAATGCAGAGTATTTTAAATAATTTCAACAAAATATCAGACTCTGTAAGGCATGGAATCACATCAGTAAACTTCGATTTGTCGAAGACCAAATAAAGTGAAGGCATCACTTTTTGTTTTTCCTCATCAACTTCGATAGCTGTCTGTTTTTGCAGAAATTCAGATCAACAGATAAATATTCTAGCATCTTAACAGTGAAGTATTGACATTTACATGATGCCAAGAGAAGACAAGCTGCACATGAACCTGACCGAGAATATGAAAACCTCAACAGCAATTTGAAAGTTGATCATGAATGCAATTTATTTTAATTACAGTTGGAATCACCACTCTGCAAAATGGGAAGAGTTTGTCACTGTAGGCTTTGTTATGCATATTTTATTAAATCAGCAATAGCAATGCTTGTCATTATTTTTTCATTCGTAGATGCTACTAACCGGTTATTGCATTATACTTTTCAGTGCTTGTTTTAATTCCATCATGTATTCTGATTAAACACCGGACTTCTTTCTCCAAGGTGGCGGTGCCCTGTCGTATGGGTAATCATTTTCCCATATCTGGCATATTCAGTGCGGAATCAGAATTATTGATATCGGTTATTATTTCTAAATGTTTTTGTTGTTCCTTTGGCTGGTTATGTAGCGAAAAATCAATCAAACTGCCAATGGGGGCATTCGGATTGATGTTATGGATACATTTTCATTCAGAAAACACAAGTCAAGAGTGTGCTGTGCCTGGTATGCAGAAAGTTTAAAAAAAAATTTTTTTAATGGGATTAAGAAAACATTATTAAACGCCTGAAACAACATCATACATATTCCCACAAAAGCTTTTGTACCACCTTTCATAACAAGCCGGGAAGAAATTTCAGGAATGCAACTCTGAAATAAATATGTACTACATTGCTATTTTGGTTTGATGTAATTTGTGTTCATTTCATTGGTACTCTCCACAGGAGAAGCTTGAGCCTTAAGATCATAATTCTCCTCAATTGTTTGGCCTAAAAAAGCATTAATTATATATCAACTATTAAATGAAATTTTCTATTTTGGACAATTTTGAACCAAACAGCCTCACGATGAAAATCATTGGCATCAAAGCTGCACCATGCAAACCTTTGTTTTATGGACATGGGCACGAACCTGGGCCAATGATGGAAGTTTCTGCAGAAATTCTTTGCACTGAGGAACTGAAACCTTCTCAACCTGCTTCATGTCTTCCCTTCAGGCATGAATGGCTGGTGTGGAGAGATAGGCATTGGAATGACAAGTAGCTGGGCATGCATGCTTGATACCTCTTGATGTTGTTTTTGATAAACAGTTGTAAGTACAAAAGATACACGTATTCAAAAATGAGGAATTAGGAACCAAATTATACCACATACGGGGTGAGTCACAAAAATGTTCCCAATTGAAAATTTTATATAAAAAAAAATCTTACTGCGTAGAAATATCAAATATAGTGAATTAGGGAGGGTAAGCTTTCAAATTGTTTGTAGCAAATGTATTTTTCACATTTATATTATTATTTTTAATTTATTTCTGCAGGTAACTCATGATGCATCTAACCACAGAGGAGCGAATCTTTATTGTCGAGAAGAATGTGTAGCTGAAAGCAATGACAGGAGTGCAGCATGCATTCAGAAGACAATTCCCTCGATGTAATGCACCAACCTCGAGGACTATACAACATATCATTTCAAAGTGGAGAGGGACAGGCTTTGTGAAGAACAAAAATGCAGGATACTGGACATCCAAAGAATATTCAAACTTGAGACCGCAAACAGAATTTGCAAAGTGTTTGCACTTCGCCATAGAAAATCAACAAGGCACATTTCACATGAAACTGGAGTATCTCAAAGCAGTCAGTAGAGCTTTAAAGTCTGATCTCAAGGCTATTTCCCTTAAAAAATGCAGTTAACCTCGGATGACAAGTGACAACATGCATGCCTGGTGTTGGCTTAATGGTTAGGGTGGTGGGCTTGGGATCCTAGAATCCTGAGTTCAAATCCCCCTTGGCTGTTGAATTAATAGCAGGTGGGGTTGACTCTGCCTGTCATCCTTCCGAGGTTGACAAAATGAGTGCCAGCTTGCTGGTATCCTGTGATGGAGTGCTGACTCGTCCAAGATTGTGCCCAATAGCCAAGGAGACTGCGTAGGCAGCACCAACACTCTGTACAGAGTATGATCCCAATGGATGGATGGATAAGTGTCAACATTGTGAATTCTGTGTGTGATTCAGTAAGATTATTGATCAAGCAGGAATCAACATGGATGTCAATTTTCAGAAACTTATCATGTCATGTTTACTTGAATAGTATGGTAAACAAACAGAAGAAACCCACCCAATTTGTTGAGATACCTCTCCACTCCCACAAAATAATTCTAAGGTGTGGTCTCAGTCGTCATCAAATTTATGGTCCATATTTTTTGAAGATCAGGATACTGACGAAGTGGTGTCTCTGAATGTGGAGCGTTACATTCACTTGTTGAACACATTTTTCTGGAGTCACGTGAAAAACGTTCCTGGTGCTCGGTTTCAACAGGACGGAGCAACTGCACACACAGCTCGCTTGTCCATGCAGTGGCTCAACAATCACTTTCCTGGCAGATTAATTTCCCACCGATCTGGATTTCCTTGTCCTCCAAGATCTCCTGACCTCCCACCTTTAGGTTTTTTCTTTCAGTGGGGATTTGTTAAAGAAAATGTTTTCAAAGAGAACCCAATGAACATTCCTGAACTCAAAGATACTGGAACGAGGGTTATTTCCAGTCTCATGTCTTCTCTACATATCTGTAGGTGTGCAGAACTTGGAGGAGGACATTTCAAACATTTGTTATTGTCAAACAAAACTTTATGAGTTCCTTTAAGTATCCTATAAATTATATGGTCTTGCAGTAAACATAGCAGATTTCATAAGCAAGTAAAATTGGGTGCATTTTTGTGACTAACCCTGTATAAATATGAGATTATTAACCTGTGCAACCAGTATTCTTTCTGATTCCTATTATTTTGTCTTGTTCCATTTTTTCTTCTTCATTGTTTTCACCGATGCCACCCCTCAGATAAATTATTTCTTGTATTAACAACCTGTGTGAAGTTACCCCATCCTCGCTATTACTGTTCTTACACTGTTCCCCATCTCTCCAGTCAGGCTAAGCCTTTATCTACATGAAAAGCTTTCCTAAATTGACTCTATCAGGCTCTTTCATTACCTTAAACATTTCAACAAGGTCCTCATGTAATTTTCTTTTGCATAAACGTCCCTGACTTATTTGACCTTTCCTCATAACTAAGGCTGTGGGTATCAAAGCTGCTCAACGTTAAATCATTTATAACCACAACAGTTGCATAGAAGAGTCCTGGCATACTTTATACATTGCCAAGGCTGACATGCACGTCGTTTTGTTATGTTGCATATTAAAGTAATATTTAGCTTATTTAACAACCCTTGGCTGTTATGACTTGCTGAGAAATGATTCTAACACTGCGGTACACACTGCATTCAAAAGCTCTCTGATAAGTACGTGATCACTTTTTAATAACACTTATTGTTTTGCAGGTGAGGACTGTACACTAAATCACTATTCTATACAATTTGCTATATCCCTGGATAAATCAGGTAGATTACAGTTTGTGAGAGCAAATGACTGTTGTCTTTACTAAAAAAAACAAGTCCAACAAAATGTTTTTTAATTTGATGATGTTAGAATGGTTCGAGTGTCTGCTCTGAGTCGGGGGGGGGGGGGGGGTTGTTGGTTAGAGCCCCGGCTGAGTCATACCAATGTTAAGTATTAAATGGTACATGCTACTTCCTTGCTTGATGCTCAGCATTCAAAAAGGATGGAGCACAGACAAACATCCAGAGGTTAGCAAACACTGCACAGGCTTGATCATCCTAAAGCCTCCTACATTGAAGTTCCTTGTCATGGAACTCATATTGTATTATATTGATATTCATGCTCCGTCACTAAGAATGCAGTTATGATCAATGACTAAGGTTTGAATGTCTGTCTCTATTACCAGCTACTCGCTGCCTCGACCATATCATTATACATGGCATGAGGTCAAAAAAAAATTACAAGAAACTTCATGAGTCTAAGCCTAAAAGGTATCGTAGCTCAAAACCAAAGGGCCTCAATTTGGTTGGGAGTAACTCACTCTAAGCATGCACCTCTGATCTCCTTTTTTGCACATATTGTGTACCACTTGTCTCGAGCTTCATGCAATTTATATCACTTGCACTACAACCTCCGTTAAAAAACAAAAACAAACACAAGACATTTCTCAGTGCTTTAAAACTTGTGATGAAGGCTTGCTATATGGTACGATTATGAAAACGTCCACAAAACGAGGCTGTCGTGTGTGTGTGTGTGTGTGTGTGTGTGTGTGTGTGTGTGTGTGTGTGTGTGTGTGTGTGTGTGTGTGTGTGTGTGTGTGTGTGTGTGTGTGTGTGTGTGTGTGTGTGTGTTGGTTATCTCCATATTCCAGTTTCAGAAGATGGGGTGGAGTCCTGCCAGGTCTCAAAGTATTCACATCCATTTCAGTAAGGGATCACGATTCATGGTGACCGATGAAGTTTTCTTGTTCTCAGGGTTTGGTTCTGAGAGCTCTTTTCAAGATCGTCAATGAGCCCCGGACAACTTCCAACTGTAGTTTATTTGTAATAACATTCCCACAGATGGTTTTTAAGATCCCCGTGAGGTTCTTTCTCATTCCGGTTGCTCCAATTAATTACTGGTACAATTTTGGTGCTCTTCAGCTTCCAAGATATTTTGATTTCATTTGTGCGGTCTTGGTATTTGGTCATTTTCTTGATTTCTGCATTGTTTATCTCCAGGTAGGCCAAAATCGCTGGTACTGATGCTTCAATTGGCAATGCCATCTCTTTTTTGTACCTAGAGCCAACTCCTGCATTGAAGCTCCTCCATCTATATCTGGTCGCAAATACTTTGTTTTCTATGTTCACACATGATGAGATCATCAGAGCATACATGAGCGTTACTTCCTTGTTTACATTGATTGATTTGGGTTCATGTTTCCATGAATTTTCTGGGAGTGGAATATTTAAGTTTTTTCAGATGTGCCAAAGGATTACTTTACATACCGTGTTGTGCCTTTGCATGTACAGTTGTTCTAATATGAGTTTTTTTACATCCTAATAGGAGGTGCTTCTTTGTTTTCTGTTTTTACCCTGTAAAACATATACCTTTCTGATGGACTCAGTTTTGCCATTTTCTTCAAGCCATTGGTGTCGTGGCCTTCGTATTGGGCATTTTTTATGATTCATTCTCCATCCCAGCTGAGCTGACCTCTTCTTAGCCACTCCAATGAGCCTTCTTTGTCTATACCCAGTCTGTCCATCCAATTCTTTTTTATGCCTCCGCTGGCGAAGTCGTCGGAGGTATTATTTTTGATACCTCCCTGCTCTTTTATTGTTGTCCCAGTTGTCGGTGTATATATGTTGATATTTTATTTTACATTTTGATTTTGGCTTTTTTTGCAATCATTAAAGCTGTATTCATTGCTGTTTCGATTTCATGTGTGACACCTTCCATTCACACCTGTTTTGGAAATTTTTTGGTAGGTGAGTTAGGGATACCAATATATTCTGGCTTGCTGTTTTCGTGTTTGCAGACAAATTTGATTTGGTTGTCTGTCAAACTTTTCACATACTCAGCCAATGCTCGTGTTGTCACTCTGTGCAATTGGTTGAGCTTCATCAGGCCACTAGCTCATTCTCGTCTCAGCAGGTACAGTACATTCTTGAGATGCATTGATTTTTGTGGAACATTTTGTTGATCGTGAGGAGGTTCCTTGTTTTGATATCTGGTTTCTTGATTTCCGCTTGTGGCCAGTTTATTATTCTACAACTGTTCTACAATACTGATACTGTGAATTGGTTTATGGCTTTTATTTAGTTTCTTGGGGAGAGGTATGTTTTCAGTTCTATGCAGGTATTCTTTGGCAATTGTTGTGGTCATTTGTTTGTCACATATTTAGTGGCCCTCTTCTACTCCAAGCGATTTGTATGATGCTTTGTTTTTAGTTCCTGTATTGTATATCGGTTCATTTTTTTTTTTTAAGGTTATCTATTTTTGTTGGTCTACCTTGTACGGATGTGGGAGCCTGGTGTTGGCGCAGTGGTTAGGGCAGCGGCTTGGGATCCAAAAGGTCCTGAGTTCAAGCCCCGTTGGGCCACTGAATTAATACACCAGGGGGTTGACTCAGCCTGTCATCCTTCTGAGGTCGGTGAACTGAGTACCAGTATACTGGGCCGGTGTATACCCCAGTTAAAATAGGTGTACCATATCCCTGTGTCGTAAGAGGCGACCAGGGTTGCGTCAGGAAGGGCATCCGGCGTAAAACATGTGCCAAATCACTATGCGGATCATACGGATGATCCTCTGTGGCGACCCCTAACTGGAGCAGCCGAAAGAAGAAGAAGAAGAAGAAGACCTTGTATGGATGTGCACTTTGCAGAATATTCATAACAATATTCATAATAAAAGCATTCTTTGCATTTTTATGGCATATGAACACCCAAATTTTATGAGTCATCATCACGATGATTCAAAGTGATCACTGAAAATTCATGTCTACCATCTTGAATTTAAAATGGCCACCAATATCATCAATTTCCAAGTTTCTGCATCTGTATCCAAGTTTTTCTGCACAGATTTTCAAGGAATATTAATTCAACTCATTGCATCTCTTTTATATTGAAATTAAAGTCAGACAAAAATGCTGATCCTCAAAATGCCAACTCATAAAACATGGCGGTCTGGTGTCTTTCACAGTTAGTTCATCATTTCAGTTCATCAATATATCCTAAGCATTACATTTACATTTGGAACAGTCTACTTTGCAACAACATTTAGCTAATTATCTGCAGGCTATAGACACCTCAGGAATTGTTAATCAAATGGACATCCAGGATCCTGATGTTGTGACCCAGCCATATTCTTCAGGCGATGGTAAAGCTTGCTGTGTCTGTGTGATGATTGTCCAGATTCCAGCTTGGTACATCACTCGTCGAGAATGTTGAAGAAGGGCATCTTGTGTTGGTGGCAATCTGTCGATGCATCATTCTTCAGACAAAATAGCTCCTTTCTTAATTCGTTGACAGAGCTCAGAGAGCTCATCCTGTCATAAAGGACAACATCCATCTGTCCATCCAATGGGACCATACTTTGTGCTGAGCGTTGGTGCTGCCTAAGCAGTCTCCTTGGCTATTGGGCACAATCCTGGATGGGTTGACACTCCGACACAGGATACCAGCAAGCTGGCACTCATTTTGCCGACCTCAGAAGGATGGCAGGCAGAGTCAACCCCACCTGGTATTAATTCAACAGCCGAGGCCGGATTTGAACTCGGGATCCAAGGATCCCAAACCCACCACCCTAACCATTAAGCCAACACCAGACATAAAGGACAACAGTCAGTCTCTTAAGCTGCTTTAAGTGTTCAGAATCCACGTACAAATGCTCAAAGGGATTGGAGGCCAGGTAGACAAATATCTCTTACCTCTTCGTTCACCTCCCAAGCCTGCCTTGGTGACAGTTTTCCCTTTCCCTTGAAGGCAGATGTAACATCACCAACTGAATGTGTGAAACACTGGTAGAGCACATGACTTTGGCTTTCCCTAGCTTGAAGATTATGGCATTGATGCTGTAAAATCTGTAATGTTTGCCCATTTCAAAGGCTATACCCAGATATTTTCCAAAGGCTAAGTCTCAGCAAGTTCACTGAATGAAGCAACAAGAACAGTTACAACATGTGTCCATTGCAGTTCACACTTGGATTGCCTTTCTTCCCTGCTCCAGAGCAAGCAACATGTGAACAACAATCCTTGTGATTGCAGTTTGGCAATGTGATGTCAGAACTTATGGATACCACAAATTCTCCTGATGTTATGTCGACAGCTTTGGATGGAGGGTGGGGAGGAAGATGAAATCTGCGACTTTTGATGTGATGCAGGCAAAGAGTTCCTTTTTGTTATCTTCAACTTGGAGGAAATCCATCGAGTTGCCTAGCATTTTAGTTTGGGAAGACACCTTTCTGTGTACACCCTTCACTCTTTTCATGGGTCCTAGATTATTTCAGACTGCCTGATCTATGTGTATCCCACACAGCATCAAACTGCGCAGTAGTTTGCAGCTGTTGCTCCAGGGAAGGAATAAATACCCTGTCTGCATACTCCTCGAAAGTGCTGACAACTGCAGTGGGAAGGCAATGGACAATGACAGCCCAATCCATTATTTTGCATTCATATGTCACAGGCACCTCAATAATGCAGTCATTGAGACTTTGTTGTTGGTAAATGAAGCTTCCCAAAGTCTGGAAGTGAAGGTGGATATGATTGTATGTCATGGGAAAATTTTTTCCTCGAGATCTCCATCCCGGTTCTGCATAGATATATACAGCTGGCCAGAGAGTTCAATATTATCTCAGAGCTCTTTGATCTTCTTCCCTATTCAGAAGTTACCTTTGATTGGGGATTCTTGAACACGGATGGAGAAATTTTTTTTGATTGGTTTATGTATAAAACATGTGCGGATCTTCTCGCACAGTTTTTTTTTTTTACATAGTTCTGGTATTGCTTCTTGCCAATATCTTCCAGGTTGTGTCATACATCAATGACTGATTTATGCATCCACTTTTGACTGTCAAGAGTTAGTAACTCTGGGAAGTCATTTAAGAAGGGGTTTTACATTCTTCTAAAGGTCTTGGAAAGGCTGTCAACCTGCATCTGAAACATTTTCTATGTTGATAAACATTTTCATAAAATGACCCAATAATATGTTGGTCCCTTGTTGTGCAACATCATATGTTGTCACATTGTGACAACAATCAGAAGAAGAATAAACGCTCTCAGCCTCGAAATAAGTCGTTTACAAAGCATTGTGACGTCATCACTGTGCAATGCAGAATGACATTGTGAGAAAGTTGAGGTTTTCGAAAAGTGTGCTGTACACATGAAAATAAAACGATAAATATCGTTTAATAGCTATACGAGAGAAGTGCCTCTGAAAGATTGTGTATTTTGAGGAATAATGATTGCATTCGGTGAATGTGAAAAGATTATTGTTTATTTAATTGTTGTTTTACTGATGTTTCTGGTGTAATTATGGTGGCTCTAAATATGGGGGTGCTGTGTTATGAGGGTCAGGTCCTCAGTTAGGGAGTTTATAGTGTACTGTACTTTACACATGAAAACAAAACCATAAATAAATATCGTATCCCTTGGAGAAGGTATCTCTTTAAATATATATATATATATTCTGTAAAAAAATAAGCAAGTAGCATTTCCATTCTTTACTCCTGTTGTGTGCAAGCTTAGCTCTTGCAGATGTACGGATGCAGCAAACAGCAACCATTTGATAATCTCAGCCTTAAGTGCAGTAAGGTTTCAAAAAAATTGTAATGCACTATAAATGAATGGTGTTGCTATAGTTGTAGTAACAGTAGAATACACAACAGTCCATTAAAAGTATTGTTTGATTGAAATCGTATAATATGTGATTTTGTTGGAAATTAATTTGAGTGATTCCATATCGATTTGAAAGAGTTTATTGGTTTGCAGGGCCGATGGCTCATTTCCAGAAGGAGGTAATTATACTTGGAAAAATTGAAAATGTGTCCTATTAAATTCCATTTTATCTGCACATTCATATTTTTTTTCTGCAGTGAGTAAGGCTCGTGTAGGAGCTCCAAAAGTATCAAATGCTGATGAAAAATATGAGGCAATAGGACAAATAGTGTACATGGGATTTTAACCTTTGATCAAAGCATGCTGAGCTGTGTGCTCAGATGATTACAGCAAATAGCAACGATGAAAATGAAACAGCATTTTATACTACCTCATACCATTCAATGTGTAGTGGTCCTTTCCATCCAGAGATGGGATAGCATCCCTTTGCTCGTCGAACGTAACCGGTATGTTTTCCCTCGAACGGAGGTGGTACCTAAAAGGGTGGAATGTCGAGTGAATGACAGGAGGTTCTGTGAGAGGCTGAACGTGAAGGATGCTCTCAATGTTGTTTTTATTGTTTGCTATATTTTGAGTGTTAATCAAGTTATTATACACTCGATCCGAAAGTGTCATCACCAAAAATGTATCATATTGTTTTTCTGCTTTTCCTGTCAAGCCCATTCAAACATTCAATCATTCCTGTAAGCTATGGTGATATTATTGAAAATGTTGATACTAAAACTCTGGTCGTACTTTGACTTTGTCTCTCGAGAATATTTTCCTGACAAAAGGTGAATGTGTGAACTTAAGGGCGCATCCTCTGTGCCTACATATAGACTGGTGTGTGTGTGTGTGTGTGTGTGTGTGTGTGTGTGTGTGTGTGTGTGTGTGTGTGTGTGTGTGCGTGCACGCCAGTGTGTGTCTCCTCCATAAATCCAGTAGCATGAAGCATAGCAGCTTGAAATGTTGCGTGCATACATGCATACCAAGGAAGCTCCAAGGAAGTGCAAGAGTGAAAATTGGGTGTTTGGGTTAATTAAAACACCCCTTTTTAAGATAATCAACGGCGTTATTTAATTTTATCCTTTGTCAGGTGCCATTCTCGGCCACCTCGCTCCAGATGGAATCTTAAGGTGCATCCTCGGTAACCTCGCTGGGGTCTGAAGCCGCCATGTTTTTTGGCCTACTCAACCTTGCCTTGACTTGCAACAGGCCGCAGCGATTAATTTTTTTTAATTTTTTTTTCACTTTCCTCACTAATATTATTGAATGCCTGATCAAAGCTACAAATCACTGGGTCCATTGCAATGCTTATAAACGCCAGGAGACGCCAGCATTCATGGCTTTATTTCATTTCCACCAATGTGATAACTTGGAGAAGCTCTTAAACTAAGCAGAATTACAAAGTTTAAACTCCAGATTTGAAGTCTGCAGCAGTTCTGACGATAAAAAAAAGTATTTATTTGTCCAATTTAGACATTGCTTGGGCGTTTCCGGGTCAATAGTTTGATTGATGGCAATTGGTAATAATCGCTTGCCAAACCAGGTGTTCTGTTAGAGTGCTTGCTTTAATGCTTAAGCCGCTTGGTGAGTGCTCACCAAGCTGCTTCATTGTTCATTTAAAAACCACGAGGAGTAAGACGCATCACTTCACTAATGGAAATACCAATCTTTGCATCATTGCTAAAAAACAAAAGATGGAATAAAAATGAACTTTCACCCTTTAAAAATCGTGCGAATAAATTATTGAAATATAAGCTGCTTTTTCAAATCCTTTTCTCACCGGTGAAGCAAGTTGAGCGACCTGCTTTGTAACACTTTAAAACCCATTCATGGCTGATGATCAGCATTTTCTGAATCTAATTTCTGAATTCTAAATCAAATAAAGTGCGTAATCAGCGTTTTAAAAATCTAATCAATATGATAAATGTGATTGAATGAGACACACACCATAATATGTGGAGAAAAACATGGAGGATGAGATTTTCTGCCTGGTTTTATATAGAACACATGGTTAAAGAGAAAACGCTGTTTGGATTCATTTTGTCATCCCAGTATGCGCTGTTATGCTGCCTACCATCCCCTCACACTTCCTTCCCTTACCCTTGCACTGCCTTCATTCCCCTTACGCCACTGACTCTCCCCTCACGCTGCCTTCTTCCCCTCCTCTCACGCTGCCTTCTTTCCCTCCCCTCACGCTGCCTTCTTTCACTCCCCTCACGCTGCCTTCTTTCCCTCCTCTCACGCTGCCTTCTTCCTCTACTCTCACGCTGCCTTCTTCCCCTCCCCTCACGCTGCCTTCTTCCCCTCCCCTCACACTGCCTTCTTCCCATCCTCTCACGCTGCCTTCTTCCTCTCCTCTCACGCTGCCTTCTTCCCATCCTCTCACGCTGCCTTCTTTCCCTCCCCTCATGCTGCCTTCTTCCCCTCCTCTCACGCTGCCTTCTTTCCCTCCCCTCTCGCTGCCTTCTTTCCCTCCCCTCACACTGCCTTCTTTCCCTCCCCTCACGCTGCCTTCTTCCCATCCTCTCACGCTGCCTTCTTCCTCTCCTCTCACGCTGCCTTCTTCCTCTCCTCTCACGCTGCCTTCTTTCCCTCCCCTCACGCTGCCTTCTTTCCCTCCCCTCACGCTGCCTTCTTTCCCTCCTCTCACGCTGCCTTCTTTCCCTCCTCTCACGCTGCCTTCTTCCTCTCCTCTCACACTGCCTTCTTCCCATCCTCTCACGCTGCCTTCTTCCTCTCCTCTCACGCTGCTGTCTTCCCATCCTCTCACGCTGCCTTCTTCCCATCCTCTCACGCTGCCTTCTTCCCATCCTCTCACACTGCCTTCTTCCCATCCTCTCACACTGCCTTCTTCCCATCCTCTCACACTGCCTTTTTCCCTCCCCTCATGCTGCCTTCTTCCCCTCCCCTCACGCTGCCTTCTTCCCCTCCTCTCACGCTGCCTTCTTCCCCTCCTCTAACGCTGCCTTCTTCCCCTCCTCTCACACTGCCTTCTTTCTCACGCTGCCTTCTTCCCCTCCTCTCACGCTGCCTTCTTCCCATACTCTCACGCTGCCTTCTTTTCCTCCCCACAAACTGCCCTTCCCCTTCCCTCACATTGCCATGTCACCCTTTCCCCTGTCCTCAAGCTGCCATCCCTTCCCCTCCCCTCTCGCTGCCACCCCTTCTCCTCCCCTCTCGCTGCCACCCCTTCTCCTCCCCTCTCGCTGCCACCCCTTCTCCTCCCCTCTCGCTGCCACCCTTTCTCCTCCCCTCTCGCTGCCACTCTCCCCTTCCCCTCATACTGCCACCCCTTCTCCTCCCCCTCATGCTCCCACCCCTTTCCCTCCCCTCTCGCTGCCACCTCTTCCCCTCCCCTCTCTCTGCCACCCCTTCCCCTCCCCTTCCCCTCCCCTCATGCTCCCACCCTTTTCCCTCCCCTCGCGCTACTTTCCCTTCCCTCCCTTCATGCTCACCTCCTTCCAAACTCTCTTCCCTCCCCACTTCCCCATCTCCTCGCTCCCTCCCCACTTCCCCATCTCCTCGCTCCCTCCCCACTTCCCCATCTCCTCGCTCCCTCCCCCCTCCTCTCCCAAAGAGTATCACGGCATTTGGTAAGGCGTATGAGGTATCGCGCAGGCATATCCTGGGTAATCTCACTGGTTTCTGAAGCGGCCATGATTTTTGGCCTGGTTAACCAACCATGCCTTGATTTCGAACAGGCCGCAACGGTTTCTGAACGATGATGGTTTTTTTGTTAATCACTTTCCTCACTCATATTAGCGAATGCGTGTTCATAACTATCAATCGCTGGGTTCATTGCAATGCTTATAAATGCTAGGAGATGCAAATGCTTTATTTCATCTTTGCACATGGGATATCCTCTAGAATCTCTTAAACTAAGCTGAATTACAAACTTTCAGCTCCAGAATCGAAATTAGAAGCAGTTCCCACTCCTAGAAAAGTGTTCACTTGTTCAATTCGGACATACTGTATTTGAAATTTTGGGCGTCTCCGGGAAGTGTATGTTCAATATGTCGGTTCGTTGATTGCTATTCGCATGCCAAACGAGCCGTTTCTTATCAACCATTTCTTTGGAGTGCTTAAACCACTTAGCTGAGTTCTATAGTTTCTATAGTTTCTATAGTTTGGTTCTATAGTTCTATAGTTTCATAAGTTTTGTGCCGAGGGCAGTCTTCAGGATCATTACTCAGTCCAGGACAGCTTCCAACTGTAGTTTGTTTGAAGTGATATTCCCAGGGATGGTTTTTAATATCCCTGCGAGGTTCATCGTCATCATTCCCTTGAGGTTCTTCGTCATCACTAGTGCAACTTTGGCATTCTTCAGCTACCAGGATCTTTTCATTCTATGCTGGAGGTCTTGGTATTTGGTAATTTTCTTGATTTCTGCATCGCTAGTCCAATATCACTGGTTTTAACACCTCAATTGGCAATACCTTCTTTTCTTTTTTGTACCTAAGTATGATATATGGTCGCAATGTTTTGTTTTCGATGTTCACTCCTGATGGGATCATAAAGTCGTATGTGAGCGGTACTTCAATGTTTTCAGTGATTGCTTTTGGTTCATTTTCCCACAAAATTTCTGGAACTGGAATATCAACGTTTTTGCAGATGTGACAGCGCATTACTTTACAACCTTTGTTGTGTGGTTAAGTGTACAGCTGTTCTGACATGTTTTATTTGTTTTTTTCGTGTTCGGCCAGTCATTGTCACATATCGTTCTCTTTGCTAACACCACCTCCACCCCTCACCTGTCTTTCTTTTCTTTTTTCCTCCTCCCCCCAACTCTCTCTCTCTCTCTCTCTCTCTCTCTCTCTCTCTCTCTCTCTCTCTCTCTCTCTCTCTCTCTCTCTCTCTCTCTCTCTCTCTCTCTCTCTCTCTCTCTCTCTCTCTCTCTCTCTCTCTCTCTCTCTCTCTCTCTCTCTCTCTCTCACTCACTCACTCACTCACTCACTCACTCACTCACTCACTCACTCACTCACTCACTCACTCACTCACTCACTCACTCACTCACTCACTCACTCACTCACACACACACACACACACACACACACACACACACACACACACACACACACTGTTTCCTCACTCTCTCGCTGTCTTTGCCTGTTTGTGTGTGTGTGTGTGCCTCTTTCTCATGTACCCCTCCCTCCCGTAGTGAATAGCAACATTTGGTGAGGTGTCGCACTCCCCACCTCCCCCTATCTCCCCCACCTTCATCCTCTCTACCTCCCCTCCTCCCTCTTACCCTACACTTGCCTCCTCTCTCTTCCTCCCTCTTTCTCCCCCCCCCCCACCTGCTTTATTGTCCCCATCAGTGAAGCGACGGGTTGTATTTGCTAGTATATATTACAAGAGCTGGAGTAGTTGCATGTTAGTATTGCCTAACAATCAGTGTTAAAGCTCCATTGTCTTGGGTTGAGTGGCCTGCAGTGAGCAGAGTGAGTCTGCACCAGCAGACTTTTATTCTTGGATATTTAAGTTTACATGGGTTTTCCGAGCTGTTTTCTGATTTTTCCTGGTGTATTGGCTTTGAGTTGCATCAGTATGCAAAAGTTCAACTCTCTCCCCCACGTAGAAGGTACGAAATCACATAACTGACCATATACAGCCTGGAATATCAGGAGTAACCCAAATAGACAAATATGGAGTTATCAGGAGGAACCTGATTTGGATTCGGGTTTCGGCTGCTACTCCTCTACCCTCAAGCCCAAACGGGTGCAGCCTGGTGAACCTTAAGAAAACTATTTGCAAGATTCACCCCTCCATCAACAAAGAAATAGAAAGAATGAGATATGGAGGACAAAAAGATACTAAACACGCATGCGCGCCCACACACACACACACACACACACACACACACACACACACACACACACACACACACACACACACACACACACACGAAATACCTTACTACTTAAATTCTTACCTTACCACCACAGAATGTACACAGGAATCCATCAGCACACAAATCAATACATAGGCCCTCGATTTGGAACAAAGTTCACTTTACCGTAAAGTCTGTAAACACGAGTGACACTTCCGGTTTGATCAATTAATTTTAAAAAATAATACTCGGCCATTATTAGAGTCCCTCCCTGTGTATGCCCCAGTTAGAATAGGTGTACCATATCCCTGTGTGTCGTAAGAGGTGACCAGGGTTGGCGTCAGGAAGGGCATCCGGCGTAAAACCTGTGCCAAATCATTATGCGGATCATAACGGATGATCCCCTGTGGCGACCCCTAAAGGGAGCAGCCGAAAGAAGAAGAGAAGATTATTAGAGTCCCCTTTGCCTTACAGGTTGTGGTACCCTATTGTTTCTGTTCTGTTTCTTTTTATTGCAATTCCTAATCCCTTTTTCGGCTTTTTTTTTGCTCCATTATTTCTTCAACTTTTTTTTTCTCAGTAATTGCTTGGCGGAGTGACACAAAATTTTCAGGGTAGGAGGGATCCCCCCCCCCACTGTGGAAAATATTTAAATGATATTTATGATGTCATACGTCACATGGTATGGCAGTCATCTTGGATTAAACAACAACAAAAAAATTATATCTCTGAAACTGCTGATTGGAAAACTTGAAACTTAGCACATCACATTCAACTGCCAATGGGGAATAAGGACCTTGAAATTATGACATCATAGGTGAAGTGGAAGAGCAGCCAAAATTGATTTACTTGATATCCTTGTCCCAAAAATCTGAAACTTCATACACATAGTCTATGACCAAATCGAAATGAAATTATTCAACATATGACATCATCCGTCACGTGGTTTGGCAGCCACATTGTTAAAAAAATGGAAAAAATCTTCTCTGGAACCGCTTTACAGATCAAAATGAAATTGCACACAAATGGTCGACAAGCCATGCTGAATGAAATTTTATAACTATGATGCCATAGGTCACACGTTCTGGCAGCTATCTTGGAATTACCCTATAACCTTCAAAAAATCTTTTCCAGAATGGCTGGACAGATTGAGGGGAAACTTTACAAACATGTTCTCCATGACTTGGGGACACTCGGGTGATAAAGAATAATTGATAGGTCATGTGGTTCAGTGGCCATATTGGATTGAAGAAAAATATTAAATAATGTTTTCTCTGGAACTGCATATCCAATTGAAGCAAAATTTACCAAGTGTCATCAAACAATATAGCTGCATACAGTGTGGAAATGATGTTGTCAAAGGTTCCGTGGTGTGGCACCCATATTGGATAGAAAAATGAACCTTATCCGATCAAAACAAAACTTCACAAACATAATTATTTTCCCAATCGTGGGCAGAGTCCAAATTTTCAATGCCATAAGTTACGTGGTTTGGCAGCCATGTTAGTTTGAAAACCGGGATTAAAAAAAAAACCCTTTTTCTCAAAAACGGCTTAACAGATCAATATGAAGCATGTTGCATTACATGAAGCAAGGGTACTGGATCACTACTGCGAAGTTTTGAATCGATTGCTATAGCAGTTTCCAAAATATAATATTTTAAATATTTTCATGGAACGCAATGTCGTTGCCAAACCACATGGTCTGATGACGTCATTGTCAAAGCGCCGCCCATTCTGCAGGCCATGCCTTGCCTCCTCTCCTCAAATGTCACAAGCACCGCCTTTTAGCTAGGCCACGCCTTTCCCTCCAGCCACCAAGAAATCATGGCCATATTTTTCTCTTCACACAGCTCAGTATGTTTCGAGGCCTCATATATATAGTTGAAGACTGAACGACGCGTCTTCTATCATAAAATATAGGTATCGTTTTGAGGAAACAATGGCACATTTTGATTGCAACTCTAACAAGGTAATGCATGGCTTTTTTGCAACGATCGCGGTAGCGGTCTGATATGCACCGCCCAATGAAGGTATGTTAATTCTCATATTATGCAGAGGAAAGAAAATCATAGTCTTTCATCAAAAACTACTTCACGTTTTTGCCGGAGTTTTAAAAGTTTATAAACCAACTGATAGATTTGTAACACACATGTTATGTGAAGTGAATAAACATTAACATCGGCTTCGGCATGAAATACCTGCTTCCGTAATAAATTAGTGGGGAGGCGGCAACAAGGGGAAATTGCTGAGAGATATTTATCTATTTGTACATGTACACTTTTGTACACTCAACATCATGTCAGAGTTTATGTACATTTTAAAAACGAAAACAGTGCGTTCAAACTGAATAAGGTACGTTTTCATTGCACCAAAAATGGCCATGATTAATATTTGACATCTTAATTTGAAAAACTGTCCTTTTTTTGACTGTCTGAAACTGTCCTCTGAAAAAAACAGAGGGACTGTGGTGGGAGGGGGAAGGGGTGATGTGGGTGTCCAGAGGGACTGGTGTGGGAGGAGGAAGGGATTGGTTGGGAATCCGGATGGACTGTAGTGGAGGGCGAAGTGATGAGGTAGGTCTCCAGAGGACCAAGGTGGGAGAAGGAAGGGGTGTGAGGAGGCAGGGGAAGGGGTGGGGTTGGGGAGTGCAAGGGAAGGAGTGTGGTGGGAGGGGGAAGGGAAGAAGGGGTGGGGTGGGTGTCCAGAGGGACTCAGGTGGGAGGAGGATGGGGGGCATGAGTCCAAAGGGACTGCGGTGAGAGGAGGAATGGGTGGTGTGGGAGTCCAGAGGGACTGTGGTGGGAAGAGAAAGGGGTGGTGTGGGTGTCCAGAGGAACTGTGGTGGGAGGAGAAAGGGGTGGGTGGAGGAGGCAGGTGATGATGAATAATTGATAGGTAACGTGATTTGGTGGCGATATTGGATTGCAGGAAAAAAAAGTTAAATAATGTTTTCTCTGGATAAAGAGGATGTTGTGGGCAGTGCCGGGTTTAGTCATAAGCCAAACAAGCTACAGCTTAGGACCTCACAATCCGCAGGGGCCTCAAAAAATGTGAGAAGATGTGTAAAAATGTGTGAATGAGGCCTAAATAATTTTTCATTTTTAGTTGATTTAGAAGTTTCAGAGGCACAGCTACGTGGAGCAGTAGAAACTTTGATGAAAAGAGTATCCGAATGATGTTGATATTAACCTTACGGGTGAACTGAAGCACGTCCATGCTTATGTGAAGCAGAATTATCCAGGAAAAGAACAAATTTGCCACAAAGATCTGTATCAAATCATCTTACAAGACAAGATTCATTTTGTTTTCCCTTATGTGAAAGCAATATTACGACTATTCTTATGTCTGATGGTAATAAATTGTTCACAGCTTAAGAAAATAAAAAATGAACTTAGAGCAACCATGTCTCAAGAAAAACTGTCTGCACTTAGCATCATGTGCATAGAAAGCGATAAGCTGCCTAGCATATCATATGAAGACACAATTCATAATTTTGCTTTTGGGAAATCAAGAAAGAAAATGTTTTAAGTTGTATCTGATATAATTTTTCTGATTTTGCAAACAAGTTCATTATTACTTATATTAATAAAAGTGATCCTGATTACTTATTTTGTCACCATTTTGTGTATATATATATATATATATATATATATATATATATATATATATATATATATATATATATATATATATATATATATATATATATTGATGTATGTTTAAATTATTTTTTAAATTACAATTAGGTCTTGTTTCCAGAGTATACTATATTATAATCTCTGATAAAGATCAAGCCAACCAAATGATAAATATGTAATCAGTAAATACATTCATTTGAAAATAATTTGCATTTTTCACTTTAAATGCCTTGCTATTAAATAATTAAAAGGCATATATGTTTTCAATTTCTGTGAGACCTTCTGGTGTAATTTTTTAACAAGGGGCCTCCAAGCTTAATACAGATTAGGGTCTCACCAAGTCTAAATCCGGCACTGGTTGTGGGTCATGTGTCCAATCGAAGCGGCGTTGTATCAAAGCGGGGTATCATGGTTCCCGGCCATCACTGCTCACAGTTATAAAGCATAGCGCCTCTAGTTTTTTTATTATGATTCTTTCCTTTCACACAACTTCCAATGCTAGAGGAACCTGTTTACCCAAAAACTAACCCAACTTAATCCAAATATAGACCAATTACTGCACCGTAATCCCAAGAATGAAGCCACACACACACACACACACACACACACACACACACACACACACACACACACACACACACACACACACACACACACACACACACACACACACACACACACACACACACACACACACACACACACACACACACACACACACACACACAACACACACACACATTTATACACATACACACGTATATACACCAGAACAAATCCACACACATACATACATATGCATAAATACACGCATACAGTGCCTATAGAACGTCTACACTCCCTTTCAAAATTATCACCTTTTGTTGCCTTATAGCCTGGAATTAAATTGCATTAAATCAAACTTTTACCACCTTTATTTCCTCAACATAACTAACAACTTCCAAGGAAAAACAAATTTCATAAAATTAACAAGAACAAGAGCGATCAGAGATTGCAGACCCTCGCCAGAACTTGTTTTGTGTGGCGTTTGTGTACTGGTGTGTTACCTAATTAATAAGCAACAGAATTAGAACTGCCACTTTATAACTGCTGGCAGTGAGGAACGGGTACCAAGACGTCTCCTGTTGATGCAACTTGCTTTGATCAGACACCTGAACCTGACCCATGACGTTTTAAAAATTATTATTCATTGTTCAGTTGAATGTAGAATGGGATCAAAATATATTCAATTCAAATCAAATGGAACATCATAGGTACAGTCCTGCATTGGAGTCATCAGAAGGAACCGGAACAAGTAAAAAGCAAAGATGAAGTCATCAGGTGGAATCCGGATAGGATTTACATTTCAGCTGCTACTCCTCTACCCTGAAACCCATCCAGGCACAGCCAAGTGAGCCTTATTCAAAACAATAATAATAATTAAGAAAAAAAATAAAAAAAGAACCCAGATCATCATCATCATCACCATCAAACCATTTGAAAGCCTTTATCCCTGAGCAGGGGTCAGCTTTTTGTGGGCTCCAATCATGGTTCCTTTTCTTGTGGCAATATTTTTACGGCCGGATGCCCTTCCTGATGCCAACCCTTTCGTCGCCTTCGACCCTGCAAGTATAATTACCAGTATACTGGTGTTCATTTTGCTGACATTTGGAAAGATGACAGGCTGTCAAACCCCTGATGCTAACTCAGTGGCCAGTGGGGCTCAAACTCAGGACCCCAAATATCCCAAGCCACCGCCTTAACCACTGAGCCACACAAGGCTCATTAAAAAAGAACCCAGATCAAAAATATTAAATAATTCTGGCTGCCAAAACATGTGTCTGATCAAGTTGAAATTTAAAACATATTCACGATCATGACTAGATCATAATTGTGAAGTTTCATGTCGATTGGTTAAGTATTACCAGAGAAAACATGATTTAATATATCTCCTCAATCCAATATGGCTGCCAAACCGTGTGACCGATCAATTATTGGTTCACGAAAAAATATTTTCACGCAAAAAATAAGTGACCACTATATTCGTTATTGTTGTGTGTCTGTCTGTCTGTCTGTCTGTCTGTCTGTCTGTATGTCTGTCTGTCTGTCTGTATGTCTGTCTGTCTGTCTGTCCCGAGCATAGCTCCATGGGTTTTGATCCGATCCTGACAAAATTTTAGTGGGAGGTTTAGATCATGATCTCGTTGTGTTTTCCTGAAAATGGGCATGGTCCACCCATTATGGGTGGAGCTCCGCCCAAAAATCGTGTTTTTAGGGGGTAGCCGATTTCAATTTGCATCTTCTCCTAGGGGGTTTGTCAAATCTGACAGGGGTTTCGGTATTTGGTTAGCCCAATGGCACCTGCATAGCCCCACGGAGCTCAATTTTTCATTTTCGTCCCAAGGTCAAGGTCACAAGGTCACGAACTTAGAAAATCGCCAATTGTGTTTTTAGGGGGTAGCCAATTTCAATTTGCATCTTCTCCTAGGGGCGTTGTCGAATCTGGCAAGGGGTTTCGGTATTTGGTTAGCCCAATGGCACCTGCATAGCCCCACGAAGCTCGATTTTTCATTTTCGTCCCAAGGTCAAGGCCACAATGTCACGAACTTAGAAAATTGAGAATTTTGACACAAAAAAATTCTTCTCCGAGGGGTTTGTCGAATCTGGCAGGGGTTTCGCTATTTGGTGAGCCCAATGGCACCTGCACAGCCCCACAGAGCTCGATTTTTCATTTTCGTCCCAAGGTCAAGGTCACAAGGTCACAAACTTAGAAAATTGCGATTTTGATATAAAAATCCATCTTCTCCGAGGGGTTTGTCGAATCTGGCAGGGGTTTCGGTATTTGGTTAGCCCAATGGCACCTGCATAGCCCCACGAAGCTCGATTTTTCATTTTCGTCCCAAGGTCAGGTCACAAGGTCAAGGTCACAAGGTCACGAACTTTGAAAATTTTGAATGCTGACATAAAAATCATACGACCACCCAAACTTTGAGAGCTAGGATGACAATATTTTTTTATGCATAATCTTGAGTTCATTCCCCACCTAAAGTCTTGAAACCATTTTGCTCTATCTTGAACACCTTGCCCGTGCCGCCCCCTTCAAGTTTGTTTTTACGCTGATTTCATCAAAGTATGGATAATCCGAGGAGTGCGAAATGCCATATAGCCTATATGACGTTATATTGTTCTCGGAATGTTCCAGAGGAAGTTTTGCACCAAAGGTCATAATCCTTGACCTTTGACCTTTAAAGGCCACAAAGGTCAATTTTCAAAGTTGTGGGAATCGAACCGGGTTTTCGACCTTCGACGAACTAAATCCAATAAGCTATAGCATGTATCCTGTTTCCTTATTTTAATGTCCACAACATTGTTTTGTGACCTTTAAAGGTTATGCAAAGGTCAAATTTTTAAAGTTGTTGAACGAAACCGGGTTTTTGACATTTTGCAGCTAATAACCCATCACTCGTACTATCATGTTGATCATTTTTATAACTTGGTCAAACATTATCACATTGTCTCATCCTTGACTTCTGAAACAATCTAAATCGTCAAATACCGCTCGTGAACCATCATGGTCTTCAGACTTGTTCCTAAACAAACTTGTACACCCAATGCTTGGGGAACATTTGTGTGAAGTTTTTCCTCAATCTGTTCAGCCACTTCAGAGAAGAAACTTTTTGAAGGTTTAAAAAAAAAAACAATATGGCTGCCAAATCACGTTTCTGATGACATCATTAAAAAAAATTTCTGTGGACAATTTTATCCCAAGATGACCTTAAAAATGTTCATACTGGTCAGATGTAGCGTTCTATATGCGCAATTATGACGTCATAACGAAGACATCTATAATGTCATCAATAAACTCACTTATTCCCCATGAGGAGTTCTTGCCGTTTGCCAAGTTTCAATTTTTTCCATCGTGTGGTTTCAGAAATATGGTGGTCTAAAGTTTTTCAGATTTTCCAACATTATTGCCACACCACATGACCTATGATGGCATAATTATGATTTAAACATTCTACATGAGTCGTCACACCTCACGTGAAAATTTATTCTCAATCCGACAAGCGGTTGCGGAGAAAAACACGAAAGATCTGTGTGGACAAACAAACAATCAAACAGACAGACAGACAGACAGAGACAGAAAAACAGACCCAAACGCAATGCCCTCTCCTTTGGCTTGGGTAATTGAAAATACAAAACTAGAATATCTTGATTGAATAAGTGTCCACCCCCTTGAGTTAATACTTAGTGGAAGCACCTTTGATAGCAATTACGGCTGTGAGTCTGTTGGGATAGGTCTCCACCAACTTTGCACAACTTGATTGGGAAATATTTGCCCATTATTCTGAATAAAACTGATCAACCCCAGACAAGTTGCATGGGGAGCATTGATGAACAGCAATCTTCAAGTCATGCCACAGATTTTCGATTGGATTTAGGTCTGGGCTCTAACTGGGCCACTCAAGGACATTTATCTTTTTGTTCCTTAGCCACTCTAGTGTAGCTTTGGCTGTGTGCTTCGGGTCATTGTCATGCTGAAAGGTGAACTTCCGTCCCAATTTCAGCTTGTGTGCAACAGGGCAGCAGGTTTTCCTCTGGGATTTTTCTGTATTTTGCTCCATTCATTTTCCATTCTATCCTGACAGGTGCCCCAGTCCCTGCTGATGATAAGCATCCTCATAACATGATGCTGCTGCCACCATGCTTCACAATAGGGATGGTGTACTTTGGGTGATGTGCAGTGTTGGGTTTCTGCCAAACATAATGTTTTGCATTTACGCCAAAAAGTTCCATCGTGGTTTTGTCATACAACAAAACCTTTTGCCACATGACTTAAGAATATTTTGAGTGTTTTTTTGCAGACCTCTAACAGGACCGAAGGTGAGCTTTTTTGAGTAATGGCTTCCTTCTTGCCACCCCACCATGCAGGCCAGACTTGTGGAGTGCGTGAGATATTGTTGACACATGCACACAGTGACCAGTCATTGCCATAAAGGCTTGTAGCTCTTTTAAAGTTGCCATTGTCCTCTTGGTGGCCTCTCTGATCAGTTTACTCCTTGCTTGGTCATCCAATTTGGAGGGATGGCCTGATCTGAGCAGGGTCTTCGTGGTACCATACACCTTCGACTTAATGATTGTCTTGACTGTGCCCCAAGGGATAGTCAAGGCCTTTGAAATATTTCAAAACCCATCCGCTGATCTGTGCCTTTCCACAACTTTCTCCCAGAGGTCTTTTGAAAGCTCCTTGAGGGTCATGGTTAAGTCTTTGCTGTGAAATGAAACACCCAACAGAGGACACCTACAGGAACAGCTGATTTTATTCTGAAATAATCAGAATCACTATTATTTAGCACAGGTAGAGACAAATTAACGTGGTTTGTGATTTTGAAGGTGATTGGTTGATCCTGCAGTAATTATCCCGCCCTCCGAAGGGAGGGAGCGGGATATTGTAATCGTCCGGTTTGTTTGTCTGTTTGTTTGTTTGCTTGTCCGTTTGTTTGTTTGTCTGTCTGTCTGTTAGCAACTTTACGGCAAAATGGCTTTAGCAAACACTATCAAATTTAATCCACAGTTGGGCAATGAACCTTGGACGACCCCATTAACTTTTGGGTCCAATTGGATGAAAGGTCAAGGTCAAGGTCACGAAAAGATCAGAATCGTTTTTCGCTCATAACTTCGTCAAAAATGATCTGATTTACTTCAAACTAAGCTTATAGTGAACTTTATATTTGTCACTTATGCTTCAATCACATTTGGCTCAGTGGCCGTCAGGTCTAAAAAATCTATGGCCACTAGAAATTATAGGGCGGCCGCAGTATTTCCACGGTCACACAATGTAGCAGTCACATATGTTTTTATTTTTTGGGTAGCCGCACTGGGTATTTAGAAATTGTGGAGACCGAAAACGTGGGGGTGCCGTACGGTCTTTGATTTGGTGTCACACGGTGACCTTAGGGCGTCCCTGCGGCGGCCATAGAATTTTCAAGGCAGACACAAGGTAGCCTCAAGGTGCCCGCAAGGCGACCGCAGAGGGGCCCTAAGGCAAACGTGGAAATAGTGCGGCCGCCGTAATTTTTTGGGGGTTGGCAAAATTCATTTTTCATTGATAAGAGCTTACGGAAAACGCATGAATAACGCAAGCCCACCATATGCCCTACGTACGGTCGACGTGGAACACATCTATGTCATGACTACGGCTTGTCGAATCGCTACGGTCAACCTAGAAATGAAAAAAGTTATAACTCCGCACTTTAATTCCACGGAGACCCCTACGGCCTGTAAAAGATAGCCATACGGCATAGTGCCACCCTGAGGCCACCTCAGAAACTCTGCGCCGCCGCATGTTTCTGTCAATTCAGGGGGGTACGGCCACCATATCCGAGCCGTAGAGCAAATGTTTCTCATGCTTTATAATCCTACCCATTCCTATGGTGAAAAATGCATATTTGTGAAGATCGGTAGGGTCCGAAGACTTTATGCCTTAAATGGGTGGGATTTGTTGTGCCTGGCACCACTAGTTTACAATTGCTATTATAAAGGGGGCGGACACTTATCCAACCAAGATATTCCACTGTTGTATTTTTAATTAATTTCTGGAATTTGTAGAATTTGTTTTTCACTTGGAAGTTTTGGGATATGATGTGTAAATATCGGTGGAAAAAGTCTGATTTAATGCAGTTTAATTTCAGGCTATAAAGCAACAAAAGGTGAAAAATATGTATATATATATATATATATATATATATATATATATATATATATATATATATATATATATATATATATATATATATATATATATATATATATATATATATATATATATATATATATACGAGTCGAGGATAAATGGGGCTTCTGAGGCGTCCATGCAAATTAATGGGGAAAATAGGGTAAACTCTCAGAATTAAACCCCTAAACAGGAGACTCATTCCCCCCCCCCTCCACTCCCATACAAATGTATAGGCTAACCTTTCTGACTCAAGGCTCATAAGGTTAAAACAGGAGAATGATTTTCTCCTCCTCCCATCCAAGCTCATGTCAAATTGAGACTGTCTCAAGACCCCCCCAAAAACCCCAAAACACCAAAAAATATAATGTAGTCATACGGATAAATTTCCTTTTGTGATAAGAGATCAATCTCTTCTTGATTTGATAAATGTTATTTAAGATTCGGTGTTTTTAATATTTGATGCCAAGGTTGATAATGGACTTGCCATGAACTTGTATGTGTCAAGAAATCTGATTTGGGTTATGGGGGATGTATGAATTGTTTTTGTAAATGAAATGTATTTTTGATCTGTGTAAGGAATTGCAGAAATATCTCCAGATGTCTTTGAAAGTAGATTTATAAAGAGATGTGTGTCATCATGAGCGTTGTTGTGAAGAAAGACAGGAATAAAGTTTGGGGGCTTGTAATTAAGATTACAACGGGAATGAGCTGGTCCTCTATATTTCCAGTAAGATGACAATGATCCTGAACTTTGACCTCTCCCTCAATTTTCTTTCCACAAATATGAAAGATACTGTTCTTTCTAAATTCCTTTTTCTCTCCCTTTGTTAATGACATTGGTTTATAGGTTTTAACCATTATTTCTCTTAGTCTTATGCAGTCTTTTTCCAATCATCTTACAAACTCCTCTCAGGCATCTTCTCCTCTATAAAGTTCTAACTTGTATTCATCACCAACAGATGCTTTGATATCATAACAGAAACCACAAGGAGTATGTTTTTGATATTTATTTGCGTATGATTTATTTGGATTTGGAGAAACAGTATCTATCTTTTCAAGGATAGTTTCAAAATCAGCATATATCACAAACGGGTGTTTTCTAGATTTGTTAAAATCTTTGAATGATATGTTTGAACCTGCTTTTGGTAAATTGATTACGGTTGAGTTATGATTGCTACAATATTTTGAATGTTGATTTAATCATTCTTTTGTATGAAAGGAGTTGAGACATCTCTTACAAGGATGCATTTTACATTTCTCTTATATAGTTGTGATTTGGTTAATCTTGATAAATTTTTGATGAAAGCATAATGTGATTTTTTTCCTTTGAAGTAAAGTGAAGGTCAATGTGTGTTTCATCATTTTTATAGTTTGAAATATTTAATATCTGAACTTTGTTTGTATCCGTTAATCCATATACATTAACAGATGGATTATTCATTTTCTCAAATTTAGGATTATCTCTCAATGACATTGGAAACTTTAAATCTTTAACATTTAATGTATTCTCGTATTTCTTACAATGTTCAACCCTTTCAGGCTTCCATTGTGGAGGATGTAAGTGAGCAAGAACAGACCATAGAAAACATTTATTATCTTTGTTTTAAATATTAACAACCGCTTTCTTAAGTTTTATCTCCTTTGGTAAATCAATATAAGAAGAAGCTTAAAGAGGATTTGATTTTAAGATTTGTATAACTAAAAAGATTATTTTTGTAATAGTAAATCCACTACCTACTACAGTGTTATCAACATCTTGTTCTTGTCTCTGGAGTTCATCGTAAACATCACATCTTACAAAATCTTGAAATGAGGAGATAAAGTGAGGGTTTGTCCTCATATAGGGAGTAGTTTCATCGTCTTGTCTTAACCATTTTCAATTTTACTCCCATATAAAACTTTAAAGTTTTCATTTCATTTGATGTGTTTTTAATTATAGATTCATTACTTTGTTTAACCATATCAACAGCTTCCATGATTGAAGATGGCCCAGGGTCTTGAAAATGAAACAATCTTATTTTTATATGCCCTTTAAATGCCCCATCGGTGTTTTCAATGTAGAATTTAGCTTCCCTTTCTTCATTGTTCTTGTGTTTGCGTGATTGAAGGTGTTATTTATTTATTTATTTTAAAATTAAGAATATCATTATTACATCTATTACAATGTTTTGTTTCTTGGTCAAGTGGAGATATTTGTCTGAAAAGATTGAATGTGTGTTTGTTGGTTTGAAGGTGTTTTTTTTATAATATTTATATTCCTGATTACAAACATCGCAGTACGTTGTATTCACCATATTTATATAATAAAACTTTGCTTAAAACAAAATGTTCTTGAAGAAATATTGTTTAATTTATAAGTGAATCTGTGCTTAAAACCATTTTATCCTCCAACTTTTTTCACTTAATAAATACAATGTATCAAGACACAAAAGACAAGTTTCAATCAATCTCTTCATTTGTAAAATATACTGAGAAATATGTCAAGGATGTAAAATTGAACAAAGATAAATATAACAACTATTGGATAAAAACAATTATGGTGAATAATATGAGTTCTTTAATTTCCTTCAGTGGAAGGGCTTTTAGTATTTCTGGAAGAACATCAATTGAAGTATCTCAAACAAAAGTTTCTCCTCTCCTTCTGGTAATATATTCAAAACTAGAAAAAGCAATGAAACAAGAAAAAGTATCAAAAAATAAAAACCTTATGGATGAAGCTTTAGAAAGAAAAGATAAGACCATCTGTAATATGCAAGGAGAAATTTGTATTTTTTTTCAACAACCCTAAAGATGTAAATCCTGATGAAATAAAGGATGTTAATATATCAGATGAAATTACATTTCGTTCAATAGTAGTGAAGGATCATTTTTAAATTACCTTTAATATAAAAAATGTAGTAGTTGAATCTGTTAATGAAAAAAAGTATATAGATATCGATGGTAATGTTTTTTCTACTAGTTAAATATGAGTCATTATTCAACTGAAGATTTTGAAGATTATGAGAGTGATGACAGTTATGATACCGAGAGTTTGTGTTCAAATGATAGTAATGATACTGAGAGTTTGTGTTCAAACGATAGTTATGAAAGTAGTTTTATAGATGATTGTGAAAGTACCGAAGATGATACCGAAGATGAATTTTAGTTTAACTAAAGTTTTGCTTTATAAATATGATAGATTTTGAGCCTCTTGAATTCCCTGATTCTCTATATGACAAATTTGAGAATTGTCCTGCGTGTGAAAGATGGGGATTAAACACAGAGTCAAAAGCCTATAAACAATGAATATTCTGTGATTAAATTATCTTCGAAGTAATGATAATAAAAAATATAAAAAGGAAAATAATTGTTTTAGATTTACACCAAAAATGAATTACTTTACAAAATTGATTTGAGAAATTAATGTGAAGTATGAGGATGATAAGACACCTTTCCTTACAAGGGAAGAAACTGAATGTATTAGAGTAATGTTCAAAGGATTGTTGTATATTATTCACGATTCTCATTTTCAGGGAAATATCAACACAAGATATTGTATAAATAAAATAATGGACTATCTTGAAATTAAACCAGAACTTAGGTTAAAATATAGTTTCTAAAAAAGCCAATAATAAACTAAAAACCTGTTTTCCAAATATATAAATGAATGTTAAAAGATGCTATAAAGAGTATAAAAGATGCCCAAAAGGCAAAACTCAGTTGTCCCCCCAAGAACGACAGAAAATAATTCAAATACTTGGGTCAGGGTTCCAAAAGTTTTAACATCTTTTTTCCAAAATAAATACAAGTATGGAAGCAATTGATAGTATCTATGATTTGGATGATACTATTGTCATCTCAAACTCCACTAAAAAAGAAGATTACTTCAAGGTAAATGCAATAACTGGAACAGACTGGAATGCAAATGTTACAAAAAGTTTTGAACTAACTAATCAATAAACTTATTTGAATTTATCCGAAAGTTTCTTGTTGTGTAAATTTACATTCACTAAGGCTGGGAATAACACAAACGCTACACTCGTAAATGATTTCTTCTGGAAAATGTTTGATAGTGTTCGTTTGAACATTAGAACACAAGAAGTTGAAGCTGTTGATTATGTCTCTGCTGTATCTGAAATGATGAAATTTACACTATATTCAGTCAGTGATAGAATGGGAAAGGGGGACTGTCGAAGGTTTTATTCCTGATATGTCAACGGGAACAAACACAGACCCTGGATATAGTCAAAGGAAAGGAATGTATAATGATGATACAAAAGCAGGTAATAGTTTTACTGTGGCAGTTCCTCTTAAAGGTATATTAGGGTTTTGTGATCATGATAAAGTTCTGTATGGTCTTAAAATTAGATTTCAACTGCAAAGAAATGATAATGAAAATAGATTACTTTTTGGTGCTGGTCATGCTTTTGGTGATCAGAATAAATTTGTAATTGATGAAATGAGTTGGTATATTAGTGAATATACTCCTAATCTTAAAACAGAAGAGATGTTGAATAGAAGACTTAACTCAAAGAAACCACTCAATGTATCATACCTGAAAAGAAGATGTCAACACGTTAAACTGAACCAAACCACTTACATGTGGAATTTGGGTGTTCTGGAAGGAAAGCCACGATATCTGTGGATCATTTTTAAAAAACAGATGGTGATACTGCTACTGATAAGAATAATGCATTGAGTGATAATGCTAAGGTGAAACAACTTCTTGTTTCTCTAGATGGAACATTTTATCCATGAGATAGATTGGAAATTAATTGGGAAAAAAATGATTATGCTTTATCATACAAGTCTTACCAAAAGGTGTGTGAAAGTAATGGAAAAAAGAACCTATCTTGGATATGACAGCATTTAAAAGTTTGTATACAATCTATGCGTTTGACCTGAGTGCCTAAAAGGAAACTATAAAGTCTAATCGAGTGGATACTTCCCTATACATTGAAAGAGGAGAGTGAAGAAGTTGATACATATTGTTTGCTTTTGGAAGAAACAGAATTACAGATTAATACAGATAATGGTGTTACGATTAGTCTCAGATAATTTTTTTGTTAAATAAATTAGTGGTAAAGTACCAACTGGGGTATATGTTAATCAAATCAATCTTCATAAACTATCATCTTGTGTTCAAAATCAAAAGCCTTGTACGCTTAACGTTAATACAATTCAGAGAAAAGGAGCAGAAAGAATTGATGTTTTGCTCACAAGCGAACAGGTGAAAATCTTGAACGATACTAGCTCACTTAAAATTTAAATGTCAAAACCAATGTTTGAGAAATATTCATTAAGAGAGACGAGTGGAGGAATTCTCCCATTTCTAATTCCTTTATTTGCTGGTTTAAGTGCGGCTGGAGCATTGACGGGTGGTATTTCAGCAGCGGTGAAAGCTTCCAACGAAAGGAAGGCTCAAATCCGGGCGCAAAAAGAATTGGAAAGGCATAACAAAGAGTTGGAGAAACAAATTAGTGGAAGTGGTGTAATTGTAGATTTTGCTGAAAAACTTGAAAGTCTGCCCGTAAAAGTGAGATTGTTAGTTGGAGATATGCTTTCTTCTATCGCACAAGGTGTAAAATTAACTAAAAGGGGTAATGGATTATATCTTTCTAATAAATAAATGAGCATTGATGAGTGGTTTAAAGAATTTGGAAAGAATACAACATCAAATTTAGAACTTGTCAAATATTGTAAGAAATTAAAAATTCATAATGTGGTTATTTGTATGAGAGATGAATTAAGAAACGTGCCGAAACATACAAAGAATATTATTATGAACTTAGAAGATAATAATGGGAAAGGTTCTCATTGGGTTTGTATTTTTTAATAGTCAAGACAAATATTATTTTGTTAGTTTTGGTCTTTCACCACCTGTTTGATTCATAAAATTGTTACAGAATGGTGTTTATCAAACATTTCAAGTCCAAGAATTAAATTCCAAGTGTTGTGGTCAATTATGTTTATATGTGTTATTTCAACTCAACAAAAATAATTTTTAATGACATTTTTAATCTAATATACATGACTTATGTTGGTAAAGATTGTTCTATCTTTGTGTATCCCAATAACTAGATATTGATTTATCAAATTATTACACAAAGGCACAGGCTGAACAACAGAAATATAGTATAACAAAGGCACAGGCTGAACAACAGAAATATAGTATAACAAAAATTATTAATATGAAAAATGCTTATAAATTAATAAATTATCTAAGCCCGACTGATATGAATGACTTGGTGAGATTAAATGATTTATCACAATATATATCCTTAAATAAAATAACTGTGTATTCCAAAGATACAGAAGTGTCGATTTTATCTCCAGGTCATACAGAATTCACAGTTCCAATTCATACAAATTTTTATAAAGAAGGGCGTATCATTTGTATAGAGAATAGAACAATGGGGGTATGATATGAATGATTTAAGGTATAATTGGTCATTTAAAATTGACCAAGAATACCTGGAACAATTAAATCAGTCTCGTAAGGAAGAATATTATCCACTGGGTGCTGAGAATGAGCTTTGTGGAAGCAGGATTAGTAAACAACAAATAAAAGAATTTCATAATTTCAATATATATATATATATATATATATATATATATATATATATATATATATATATATATATATATATATATATATATATATATATATACATATATATATATATATATATATATATATATATATATATATATATATATATACATATATATATATATACATACATATATATATATATATATATATATATATATATATATATATATATATATATATATACATATATATATATATATATATATATATATATACATATATATATATATATATATATATATATATATATATATATATATACATATACATACATACATATATATATATATATATATATATATATATATATATATATATATATATATATATATATATATATATATATACATATACATACATATACATTCCTGGTGTTGGCTTAATGGTTAGGGTGGTGGGCTTGGGATCCCAGAGTCCTGAGTTCAAATCCCACTCGACTGTTGAATTAATACCAGGTGGGGTTGATTTTGCCTGTCATCCTTCCGAGGTCAGCATAATGAGTGCCAGCCTGCTGGTATCCTGTGTCTGATTGGCAACCCTTCCAGGATTGTACTCAATAGCCAAGGAGACTGCTTTGGCAGCACCAACGCTCTGCAGAGAGTATGGTCCCAATGAACAGATGGATGAAATATATCTGTATATGTATATATGTATGTATATATATATATATATATATATATATATATATATATATATATATATATATATATATATATATATATATATATATATATATATATATATATATATATATATATATATATATATATACATATATATGTATGTATATATAGATATATATATATATATGTACATATGTATATGTATATATATATATATATATGTATGTATATATGTATATATGTATATATATATATATATATATATATATATATATATATATATATATATATATATATATATATATATATATATATATATATATGTATATATATATATATATATGTATATATATATATATATATGTATATATATATATATATATATATATATATATATATATATATATATATATATATATATATATATATATATATATATATATATATATATATATATATATATATATATATATGAAGCCTGGTGTTGGCGTAGTGGTTAGGGCAGTGGCTTGGGATCCAAAAGGTCCTGAGTTCAAGCCCCGTTGAGCCAATGAATTAATACAC
The DNA here is from genome assembly GCF_056783735.1 of Eptatretus burgeri. NCBI lineage: Eukaryota > Metazoa > Chordata > Myxini > Myxiniformes > Myxinidae > Eptatretus > Eptatretus burgeri. Next base: position 60,066,271 of record NC_140969.1, read on the forward strand.
CAGGGGGTTGACTCAGCCTGTCATCCTTCCGAGGTCGGCGAAATGAGTACCAGTGTACTGGGCCGGTGTATACCCCGGTTAAAAATAGGTGTACGATATCCCTGTGTCGTAAGGGGCGACCAGGGTTGTGTCAGGAAGGGCATCCGGCGTAAAACATGTGCCAAATCACTATGCGGATCATACGGATGATCCGCTGTGGCGACCCCTAACGGGAGCAGCCGAAAGAAGAAGAAGAAGAAGAAGAAGAAGAAGATATATATATACTGAACAAAAATATAAACGCACCAAGCGATTGTTACTATTTTACCTTGAACTCATTAATACTAAATCTTCACAACAATTTGGTTATAGAATCCATGACAATTGAGCATTAAATTTCAAAGAGTTCCTTGAGAATTCTGGCGACAGTCTTTGCGCTACAACAGCCAACACAACCGAGGTGTCACTGTCAGAGTTCACACAGTCAGTAGCGGGTGTTGGCCTCCCTCAAGCTTGGCCTCCCTCAAGCGGTTACGCACCGTCTGGGCTGAAATGCGCCTGTTATGCAGCCCGACAGTCTCATCGGCAGTCCTCGTGGCCGGTCGGAGTCGATCCCGGAGATGTTGCAGCCTCATGTGACGATCCTGACCGGCGGTGGTCACACGTGGTCGCCGGGCATGTGGGCGGTTCACGGTGCTTCCAGTCTCTCTGAGGCGCGTTCTCAGGCGGCTAATGGTGGAGTGGTGGACATTGAAGTGTGCTGCAACGGCCCGTACTGACGTCACAGCATTCAGCATGCCAATGGCGTGCTCCCTCAAGATTTGTGACATCTGTGGCATGTTGACATTTGGCACCAGTCCACATTTTGGGGAGGCCTTTTATAGGGAAAGCTATAGGGAGTGTTTGTGTCCTGGTCACGCTCACTGACCATCACTCTGTCAAGCCCCATGGTGCTCATGGGAAGGATTACTCAACGTGTGAGTCCACACACTCAGAGTGGTCAATTTCAATGGGAACATCTGTCTTGAGCAAAACAAAGGAACCATTGCTCAAACATATCATCGGTTTGACCATTTTTCCATAATGGCAATCTTGACTTAGATATTTAGGTTGGTGCGTTTATATTTTTGTTCAGTATATATATATATATATATATATATATATATATATATATATATATATATATATATATATATATATATATATATATATATATATATACTAACACATACACTAACACATACACTAACACACACTAACACACACACACTAACACACAACACACTAACACACAAACACACACAAACACACACATACAAATACACACACACACACACACACACACACACACACACACACACACACACACACACACACACACACACACACACACGTTTCCATGCAGGGCCAATCTGAAAAACTCGTCACTTGACCTATGACTTAAAACTAGGGCATCTCACTTGTACAGAGAAAGTGAAAGAGTAAATCACAATGAGGAATATACAAGTATGTGGTGACTGTTGTGCTGCCAGGTTCCAGTCTCCGTGGCCATGATGTCCCCGCACATTGTGACATCACAGCAGATGCAGCAGCTGCTTCAACAGCAAGTTCTGTCTCCACAACAACTCCAGGCACTCCTCCAGCAACAACAAGCTGCCGTGCTGCTCCAGCAGGTCAGAGATGTGGCAACTGGTTGTTTTATTTATTTCACTCAAATCTAACTATATATGACTGAATTTGTTCAAAATTATTGATCATTTGGTCATCTATACTCATAAATGTCAGTATGGTTTCCATCATTCCTTCATTCTATCTGTGAGTCAATCCATCCTTCTCCTCCATAACTCCAAAACCATGAAACCCAGTGGCCCCAAACTTTGCAGGTACATGAAGGGAACTCCAAGGTAGTTCTTGAATGACTTTTCGTTTTGTTTAATATAAACACACCTTTTTAAGATAATTAACGGCATTATTTAATTATGCTCTTTCAAGGCATGATCCTTAGTCACCTCGCTGTCACTCTCTCGGATCTTAATTAGCCATTTTCGGGGCCTGCTCAACAATGCGTTGACTTGGAACAGGCTGCAATGGTTTCTTAACAATAAAGTTTTTTTTTCCACTTTCCCTACTCATTTCATCTCATGTCTGATCATCATACCTTCAAATCACTGGATAATTGCAATGCTTATGTACACCCGGAAATGCCAGTTTTTATGGCTTTATTCTTTTCTGCACATGCCATAACCTCCAGAATCTCTTAATCTGAGCCAAATTTCAAAATTTAAACTTCTTAATTTACTTCAGCAGCAGTTCCAACTGCGAAAAAAAAGTCTTCGTTTGTCCATTTTGGACATGACTTGACATTCCGGGCATCTCTGGGTGCATGGTGTTTATATGACCAATTGGCGATCACTAATCGCTTGCCAAGCCAGCCATTCCTTATCAACTGTTTTGTTGGAGTGCTTGCTTGAGTGCTTAAACTACTTAGCGCTATACAAGCTGTTTGGTTGTTTGTTTCCAAGCTATGGCCATACACTGCAAAAGTATTTGTACTATCACTGAATATATTGATCCACTTCAACAAAGTTCATGCCCTACTTGCCTGTGTTTGGCCCCATGTTTTCATGCAGCCCCTCGGGCGGTGGCTTGCTTGCTAAAAATGTGCAATATTATTTCAACATTTCCCCTTTTTGCATGATCTTCTTTCATTAATCGACCTGTCACTTCACCATAGATAGATACATATTGTTATGTTTGTTGAGGTAGACGGAGGAATCCCATAGTGAAGATAGGATTGTATAGTATAGCATGGTCCGTGGACGAGTACAAGACATCTCAATGTAAGTTAAGTAGGGAAAGCTGTGAGCTTAAGTTGTTAAATGTTACGAGATGGGGGGTGGTGTGTGAACTAGGTAGGATCTAAGGCTAGTTCTCCCAGTATGTGATTGCCCCCTGTGACTTTTTTCCTACATTTTTGCATTTACAAGGCTGGACATAAAAAGACCACATTGTAAAAACAACAACAACAACAACATAACCGGCAGACTAAATCCCGCCCCCCCAGGATACGTAACTGTCAGGCCATTCCCCCAAGGCTGATGATTTGGTGGGGTGATGGAAAAAGGGAAGAAGGTTCTGAGGGAGAAGGTGCCAGAGAGACAAGAGGGCAGTTGGAAGCAAAGCGTCTCAGGCTCTGGTCTCTTCTTGGCATGACAAAATAGCTGCCCGATTCTCGTCGTTGAGCTGACGCCAATGTGTGCACGTGCTGAAATCAGAGGTCACCATTGTCTGATAGGCTGGGTCGTGAAGTTTGTACGTCTGAGGAGGAGAGAAGAAGAGGGCCTCTCTCAGCCTTATCCCGGAGTCACGGCGCTTGCATGGGCGTCGATGACGGGGGGGGGGACATGTCCCTCCCACTTTTTACCAGGGGGGACAGAGTATATTCTGTCCCCCTCCCCCCATTTTGAGTCGGTCTGCATGCATCGCTACCGCTCTTTTAGTGCATGGAGGGGTTTAACAGAGCCCTGCAAGCACCAGCACAGACTGTAGCGGGTATGCTACAGTTGGGTGAGAGTGTGAATGAGCAGATACAGCACCTTCGCAGCAATGAGGCCTTCCATGACACATTTGTCCACGTGGAGAAACAGATGGAAGACACGGCATTGACCCTTTCGCTCCTCCTAGGAAGAGGAGAGATCCTCGTAGACTGGAAACTGAGGCGCCACCCCACGAGTTTTCGACGGCTGAAGACGCATATAGAGCAGAATACTTCGCGGCGCTTGATTCAGCTACGTCGAACATGACTACGTACTTCACCTCTACAGACTTGCAATGGTACGGTGGCCTCGCAAAGATGTTACTCTGGCGAGTATGACCCTGACACCGTTACCATTTATCCAGAATTGTCAGAGAGTCTGAAAGAAGAATTGCTCTTCTTCAAGAAGCAGTACACTGGTTCCTGTATTCAGGATTACCAAGCCATCTTCCAAAAGATGGTACCGGAGGTGCACCAATTGTTCCCGCAGGTTGAACGGTTGCTTCGATTGCTCATGATCTCCCCAGCAAGCTCCTGTTCGGCTGAGCTCTCCTTCAGTGCACTCAGGCGTCTGAAAACCTGGCTGAGAAGTACGATGAGTCAACACAGACTGAACCATCTCATCATTTGCCACGTCCACAGTGATCGGTTGGCAGCACTGGATCTCCACGAGTTGGAAATACGTTCGTTTCCAATGTTCCAAACCGTCACACTCCATTTGGATAAATACAGTACAGTATATGTACCTGTATGTGTACATGTATTAATACACTGTATTAATATACCGTATCTGGAACTGAAAAAAATGTTGCAGTCCATTGTTCACGTCGCCTAATCAATTCGTGGGGAGCAGTTGTCGGTGCGATCTATTGCCTGGGCACACCTTGGGAGAAGGGTCCAGTTACCTGTCCCCCCCCCCCACATTTTGGCTTGGATTGACGCCCTTGGGCGCTTGCTTTGTTATATCATCAAGAAGAAGGCGGTCCCATTTTGTGTGTCTGAACCTGGAGCTTTGAGGGAGCAGTGTGGCAATATCGATCGTGAGAAGAAACTGCACTCGGTTTGTGGGCTCCAGTTGAAGACCGCCATTTTGCTCACACACGTGACCGCGAGGAGAGGCTTGATGCCATTTTGGTGCATTTTCCCGTGTGGTGGTGATGTGGCTCGATGACACCAGACTCCAAAAAGGACATCTCTGGACACAAAGCTGAGTGCCGGAATAAAGTCGGGAATTTCTTATGTTTTATCTTTCCCCTTGTCTGTTTTTGTGATAGACTGGAGACGTCTCAAGTTTGGATTTCGTTTACCTCATTTTTCGCTACCTTGCACTTTGATTTATTTTCATTATCACCCTTGATTTATGTCTATTAAATTATCATTGTTGATTTTTCCTTGTGTTTATTTGTTCATTTTGGGTTCGAGAATAAACCCGTGTGCTTTCGTTCTGTTCTAAAGCGCCTAGCTGCTTCCTTCCCGCACACGCCACAATCGTTGAGAATCTCAGCTGTTCGCCTCCGTGTTAAAAGCGTTGGCTATCCATTCAGGCTGCTGTTAACCAGCCTGAACACGACAATATAAAAAAAAGCTTAACATTTTATTTTTCAAAGTTTATTCAACTGTTTCATTGACATGCTTGCTTGAGTGCTTAAGCAACTTGAGGAGTGGTCTCCAAGCTTCTATCTCTTCAAGCTTCAATCTCTATAAGCTTCCATGGTGATACTGTGGTTCGGTTCTCCATGGGGACATCTCAGGAGTAACGAAGGCAAAATAAATTAGATAATTACAATGAGTAAAAAATGGTTTCAGTTGTTGCAAAGCAATGAATCACCACATTACGGCAGGATAGCCGAGAAGTACGCATGCTTGCTGTAATCGGTCTAGCCTGGGTTTGAATCCCGACCCAGCTGTGAGCTGTCATCCTGGTGTTTCACAGGCAGTGTGATTCATGATTCTGTGTGCCGTCTCTCAGAGACAAACGATTTGTTAGTCATAACGATAATAAGGCAAACTCTTCCCCTTTAAGTTTTGACAATGATCAAATCTGTGACCATAATGTGTGGAAAAGTGAAACAGCATTAATGTGGGCCCATCAGTATTTTTTCATGAACGAAATAGACTGGAGCAAGAAGCTTTTGTGCATTGAGGTTGATCGAATATGCTTTTCATATCTCTCCTTGTTACCTTCACAGAAGGAGAGGGTATTAGCATTTGGAGCCGTTTGTTTCTTGCAAAATCGAAGATTTTTCAAATATATTGGTTAGTCGATTTTGTTATTCTGTCTCTGTCTGTCTGTCTGTCTGTCTGTCTGTCTGTCTGTCTGTCTGTCTGTCTGTCTGTCTGCCTGTCTGTTTATCGTCTACAGGTCATAAAATACTTTTGAACGGATCTTCACGAAACTTCACCACGTGGTAGAGTTTGTCATAAGAAAGAACCCTATTGCTTTTGAGGTCAAAAGGTTAACAACTCAGGTAAGATTTCTAAAATCCTCAAATTTCATCCGATTGACTTGAAATTTGAAGAGGATTTATATTTCAGGACATTTCATTCAATGAGCCATTTATTTTTGAGGTCAACATCGACCAAAAGGTCAACAACTTCGGTTGTTTTTCTAAAATCCTCAAATTTCATCCGATTGACTTAAAATTTGAAGTGAATTTATACTTCTGGTCATTCAATTGAACGAGCCAATTATTTTTTGAGGTCAACATCGACCCTAAGAGTCAACATAGGCCCAAGGTCAACAACTTCGGTTGTTTTTCTAAAATCCTCAATTTTCATCCGATTGACTTGAAATTTGAAGAGGATTTATATTTCAGGTCACTGAATTCAAACAGCCAATTATTTTTGAGATCAACATGGACCAAAAGGTCAACATAGACCCAAGGTCAACAACTAAGATGGTATTTCTAAACTCATCATTTTTCAACCGATTGACGTGAAATTTGAAGAGGGTTTATATTTCAAGTCACTGAATTCAACCACTAATTATTTTTGAGGTCAACATCGAACAAAAGGTCAGCATAGGCCGAATTTCTAAAATTGTCAATTTTTATCCGATTCACTTGAAATTTGAAGAGGATTTATATTTCAGGTCATTTCATTCAATGAGCCAATTATTTTTGAGGTCAATATGGACCAAAAGGTCAACGTAGGCCCAAGGTCGACTACTTTGGTTGTTTTTCTAATATCCTCAATTTTCATCTGATTGACTTGAAATTTGAAGAGGATTTATATTACAGGTCACTGAATTCAAACAGCCAATTATTTTTGAGATCAACATGGACAAAAAGGTCAACATAGTCCCACGGTCAACTAAGGAGGTATTTCTAAAATCCTCAATTTTCATCGCATTGACTTTAAATTTAAAGAGCATTTGCATATCAGGTAACTGAATTCAATCAACCAATTATTTTCGAGGTCAACATAGGCCAAAAGGACAATATAGGCCGACTTTTAAATATTGTCAAATTTCTTCCGATTGACTTGAAATTTGAGGATGAGTTGCAAATTTGGTCACTGAATTAAACCAGTCAATTATTTTTGTGGTCAACATAGTCCCAAGGTCAACAACTAAGGTGGTATTTCTAAAATCCTCAATTTCATCAGACTGACTTTAAATTTGAAGAGGATATATATTTCAGGTCACTGAATTCAACCAGCAATTATTTTGTAGGTCCACATCAGCCAAAAGGTCAACATAGGCCAAATTCTAAAATTGTCAATTTTCTTCCGATTCACTTGAAATTTGAAGAGGAGTTGTATATTTGGTCATTGAATTCAACCACCAATTATTTTGATGTGAAATTTATTTTATGGATTTTGCAAGTATCGTGCTCTGCACAACATCTTATTGTTTGTTTGGTTGTTTGTTACTTGGCAAAAAAAATTTTTTTGACAAGTATGTTGATCGCCTCCATGTGGTGTGTGTGTGTGTGTGTGTGTGTGTGTGTGTGTGTGTGTGTGTGTGTGTGTGTGTGTGTGTGTGTGTGTGTGTGTGTGTGTGTGTGTGTGTGTGTGTGTGTGTGTGTGTGTGTTCGTTTGTTGGGTCACCGAAATAGGTGACCCTTGTCAGTAATTCTGTCTGTTTGTTTGCATGTTTGTTTGGATGTTTGTTCGTTTGTCATCAGCATAATTGGTAGTAAACGTGGGCGGATTTTGACCAAACTCGGGTGGTAGGTACATCTTATGACCTAGTGCTTTGGAAATTGTGATGGTTGCTAGGGACGCTTTAGTTCCCTAGCAACAACCGAAAAACCTTCAAAATCGGTAGCGTTCACGCAAAATCAATTCCGAAGCCATTATCCCACGTAGGGTTCTGAAATTTGGGATGATTGATCTACAGGTGATGCTCTATCAAATATATTCTGGTTTTTGTGATATATGGAATACTTTACCCACAGCGCCCCCTACAATTAGGGTATGCGCAAAAATTGGCGATAATTGAAGGCCCCCAAGCGACCAGGTGAGTGCATCGATACGAATGAAACTTTGCAGGTTCATTGTACTCAATGAGTACTGCAACTTTGCCTCAGGACATATTGACCGATTTCGCTTAGGTCAGGGGTCAAAAGTCAATTAGTGCAAACATCGATAATATGCGAGAGCTGGAGGTTCCTTCGCCCAAATGCTACTCCTCATAGGGTTATGGTTGGATGGTCATGAAAATTCAGACTAATCGTCTGGAATACATTGTGCACAAACGATCGAGCTGGATTTTCTATTTAGATCTTTGTTCACCCACAGCACCCCCTCAAACATTGGGGATTTCTGATTTCAAACAGCATTTTCGGTACTTTTCATTCAAATGGATACCGAGTAGTTATCAGTAGATGGAACTGGATGAGATTTGATATGCATAATCTTAAGGTGATTCCCTATCCACTATATGACATCTATTTTGCTCTATATCTTATACTTTCCATGCTCGGCGACCCATCGCCGCCTACCGACTTGTTTGTTACTTGGCGAAATCTTCGATTTTGTCAAGTATGTTGGTCTGTTTCCTTTGTTGGTTTGTTTGTTTGTCCGGCCATCTACAGCCCAAACGGCTGGACCAGTCCTTCTTAAATTTTTACACCTGGTAGGCAATCCACCTGAAACAGTCCGCGTCCAAACCCCGTCTTAATCGGACTAAACGTCGGGACGTGACGTCACACAACGTGAAAACACATTTTTGGACATAACTCCATGACCGGAAGTCATAGCGACTTCCTGTTGACACCAAAACAAACTTTAATGGAATATCTAAATGTTTTAAAATGCATGTTAGTACAAATTATGCACAGTTTTCGCAAGCGTATGACGTCCAAATTTTTAGCTATTGGCGTGATTTAAAAAAAAAATTCTATTCGATCTCCAGGTCACAATTCTTAACCGATTTAGATGAAATTTTAACAGCTGATAGAAATCCACAGTGCAAAAAAATATGTGACTTTTGGTGATGTCCAAGATCAGGATCTGGATTCTGCATCACTTTTTATTATCGCCCATTATAAACCAATGGGTAATTTTGTGAATTACACATGGCTATTTCTCAAACAGTTTTGCACTTATTATATTGAAAGTTACACTGTCTATTTATGCATGTAATATTAACATGTGTACAAAGTTTGATCGAAATTAATCTAAGGTCAAGGCCAGGCAGGGTCACCCAAAACATGAAAAACACATATAAAATACATATTTTTGTTTTACAACATATTTCAAACCTGATAACGGGATCGTAAAGCTGGTTGAAAAGCAATGTTCCTTGGTATTTTCAAATATTTTCTACGATCAGAATGAAGGCAACAAGCACCGATGATAAGTTGTTTAATGTCACATGGTGGCTTTAAATTAGTTGCGAAAATTTTCAATCTGCTGCCGTCACCATGACAACGCGCGCCTGATAATTGATATTTGTGACGTCGCGTCATTTTATTAATGTACGAACAAATAAACACCACACATTCCATGACATTACAGCTTGGACCACCACACAGAAAGGTCAAGTAATTCGACAAGTGTCGTGCTAAGTGCGATTTTTCATTTGTTACTTACGAAATCTAAGGATTTCGTAACTATATTGATGACTTCCGTTTGTTACTAACGAAATCTAAAGATTTTGTAAGTATATTGATGCCTTCCGTTTCTGTTTGTTTGTTACTTACGAAATCTAAAGATTTCGTAAGTATATTGATGCCTTCCATTTCTGTTTGTTTGTTTGTTTGTTTGTAGGCACGATAACTCGAGAACGGAAGAAGCTACCAATGTCAAATTACACCACGTGATTCAGGAGGGTGATGGCTCGTGCTGATTAGATTTTGGTCAAAATCGGTCAAAGGTCAAGGTCACAGTGAGGTCAAATATCCAATTTTTGATGGTTTGGTACAGATAACTCGAGAACAGAAGAAGCTACCAATGTCAAATTACACCACGTGATTCATGAGGGTGATGGCTAGTGCTGATTAGATTTTGGTCAAAATCGGTCAAAGTTCAAGGTCAAAGTGAGGTCAAACATCCAAAAAATGATAACTCGAGAACGGAAGAAGCTTCCAATGTCAAATTACACCACGTGATTCAGGAGGGTGATGGCTAGCGCTGATTAGATTTAGGTCAAAATCGGTCAAAGGTCAAGGTCACAGTGAGGTCAAACATCCAAAACATTCGATTTTTGATGGCTTGGTACAGAATCATCGTAGAATCTTTTGGTTCGTGTCGCTACCTTCTCAAGAGACAGCTTTTATTAGACAAGGTCAGAGGTCAAGTTGAAGATTTTGTAAGTACCAGTCTATGACTGCTTGTTTGTTTGTTTGTTTGTTTGTAGGCACGATAACTCGAGAACGGAAGAAGCTACCAATGTCAAATTACACCACGTGATTCAGGAGGGTGATGGCTAGTCCTGATTAGATTTTGGTCAAACTCGGTCAAAGGTCAAGGTCACAGTGAGGTCAAACATAATTCCATAAATTCACGTGGAGAAATGGAGTATTTTTGCTTCGCTCGACATTACGAGTTTATTTTAACTTCGATTTTAATTTTGTCTTCGGTTTTTGCGATCGCTTCGGATGCTTAAAACTCGGTTGTCGAAATTCTGGTAAAAATCTGATGTTTTGGAGACGTTTTAAGATTGTATAAAAAATATTTCACTCGACGCATCACGGGTCGTCCCATGATGCAGTGCGCTCGAGCAGACGCGTCGTTGAGTTACGTTAAGGTATAATTGCGTGGAGAAATGGAGATTTTTGCTTCGGTCGACATTACGACTTTATGATGGTTTGATACAGAATCATCGTAGAAACTTCTGATTTGCATCGCTACCTTCTCTCGAGACAGCTTTTATTAGACAAGGTCAGAGGTCAAGTTGACCATTTCGTAAGTACCAGTCTCTGACTGCTTGTTTGTTTGTAAGCACGATAACTCGAGAACGGAAGAAGCTACCAATGTCAAATTACACCACTTGATTCAGGAGGGTGATGGCTAGTGCTGATTAGATTTTGGTCAAAATCGGTCAAAGGTCAAGGTCACGGTGAGGTCAAATATTCGATTTTTGATGGTTTGGTACAGATAACTCAAGAACGGAAGAAGCTACCAATGTCAAATTACACCACGTGATTCAGGAGGGTGATGGCTCATGCTGATTAGATTTTAGTCAAAATTGGTCAAAGGTCAAGGTCACAGTGAGGTCAAACATCCAAAACATTCAACTTTTGATGGTTTGGTACAGAATCATCGAAGAAACTTCTGGTTTGCTTCTCTACCTTCTCTCGAGACAGCTTTTATTTGACAAGGTCAGAGGTCAAATTGACGATTTCGTAAGTACCAGTCTATGACTGCTTGTTTGTTTGTCTGTCTGTCTGTCCGCTCGCCTCCAGCCCAAAACGCTCAACCGATCCTTCTAAAATTTTCAGAGATTAATGTCACCGACTCTGTGACTGTCACGCATTGAAGTTTCTTAAAACTCGTTCGACCAAAAAGGTCTACATATGCCAAAATGCCAATTTGAACCAAATTTGCTAAAATTCTCAAATTTCATCCAATTGTCTTGAAATTTGAACAGAATTTGCATATCAGGTCACTGAATTCAAACACCTATTACTTAACTTAGGCCAAAAGGTCAAAATAGGCCCAAAGGCCAATCAATTTGGGCCAACTTTTCTAAAATCCTCAATTTTTATCCGATTGATTTTAAATTTGAAGAATGTTTTCATGTCTGGTTGCTGAATTCAACTACCAATTAATTTTTAGGTAAACATATGCCAAAAGGTCAACATAGGCCGAATTTCTAAAATCCTCATTTTTAATCCGATTAACTTGAAGTTTGAAGAGCATTTGCATACCAGACTGAATTCAACCACCTATTATTTTCGAGGTCAATGTTCGCCATTAGGTCAACATAGGCCAAAATGTCAACATGGGTCACGTTTCTAAAATTGTCAATTTTCAGCTGATTGACTTGAAATTTGAAGGCCGTTTGCATCTCAGCTTACTGAATTCAAGAAGTAATTATTTTGATGTCAACATTGTTTGAAAGGTCAACATAGGCCAAATTTCTAAAATTGAAAATTTTCATGCGATTGACTTGAAATTTGAACAAGATTTTCATATCAGTCAGCACATGACAAAAGGTCAACATAGGCTAAATGCTCAACAACTTAGGATCACTTTCTAAAATGCTCAATTTTTATATGATTGACTTGAACTTTGAACAGGATTTGAATATCAGGTCAATGAATTCAACCACCAATTTATTTTAAAGTCAAAAGGTCAACACAGGCCTAATTTCTAAAATTGATAGATTGGGCCAAATTTAAAACAGATGGAGACCAAATAACTTGGTGTGTGATTTTTGAAGGTGATTCATTACACCTGAGCTAATTTACAATTGCAATTACAAGGGAGGTGGGAATTGAGCCAACCAAGATATTTTAGTTTTGTGTTTTTAATTAATTTTCTGAAATCTTAGAATATGTATGTATGTAAACAACTGTATATACAGTATGACCTCCATGGACTGTTATGCCATGGAATTTAATTGAGGATAAGCTCTCAAGGTGTGTAAAATACTCCAATCACTCATTGTTTCAAACAACCTCTTAAGAGTCGAGCCTCAAAACAGCCTTCTCATGACGAGGTTGTTCTCACTAAGGATGTAAATGTAAAAGGTGAATCCATCCATCCATTGGGACCATAATCTGTGCAGAGCATTGGTAATGCCTAAGCAGTCTCCTTGGCTATTCGGCATAATCCTGGATAGGTCGCCACTCCAACACAGGATACCAGCAAGCTGGTTTGCATTTTGCTGACTTAGGAATGATGACAGGCAGATTCAACCCAACCTGGTATTAATTCACCAGCCAAGGGGGATTTGAACTCAGGATCCTGTGATCCCAAGCCCAACACCCCAACCATTAAGCCAACACCAGGCAAGGTGAATCAATGGTGCCTTAATACCAGTTGCTTCAGGCAGATGGAGCTCATTAGCCTTGGTAGGCACTGTGCAACTTGTCTTGGAGAAGGAAACACCGAATCCAAAACCTCTGCTGCCTTTCGATTCAGGTTTTGAAACCAAAGGCTAAGGGTTACTGACCTTTAAGGGTCACAGTTTTATGCAAATTATTATGTTAAGAAAACATAATAAGAGGAAAATATTCATTGTTCATAATAGTTTATAGTTCATTGTTCGTTCATAACCAGTTTATTGTTTTCAACACTAACAATACTGTTTCTTTCTTTATCTATCTATTCTTCTTGCAAAGGTAAAGGCATGCAAAGTGAGATTTTGATGTGTCTGAAATTGAAACTTTTATGAAACGTTTTTAACTCTGTTTGTCTGTTTTTTGTTTGTTTCTCTGTCTGACTGTAAGCAAAATGTTGTGGTAAAATAACTTTAACAGTTTCAAGTTTTGTGCTCTTTATTTTTTTCTACAAAACATGTTTTTAAAAATCGAAGTTGGCAATTTTTTGGGAGGATGCAAGTTGCTGACCTTGCCTAGGGCGCAAAATAGTCTGGCGCCGGCCCAGTTGACGACCATTCAATGACTCACAACCCAGAGTTCCCAACAATTGGTCATTCATCCAAAGATTGTCATATTGTTGGGATCACCAGAGAGTGATATCACAATCAGATGCACAGCAATGGACAGGCAAGGACGAAACTGGCTTACGAGAGGAGTCAGAGGCCGTGTCTGTGTCGTGCCTCTCAGCACTCCAGGAAAGGCCACATGCACCACACCCATGCACACTGTCATTTTCCTCTTCTTGTGTTTCCGACTGAGTCTGCCCTTGTAAAGTTATAATTAAGGATATTCGTGGAGATTGGTACCACCTGTTAAGTGCGCCTAGCTGCAATGAGACCCGATCTAGCCTTGCTGCCTCACCAATTTAAGGGGTTCAATTTCTACTTCATGGAACTTAGCTTGGTCACCAGTAAACAAATTTGCAGGATGACATCCTGATGAGCACACAATCATGGCAAAACCAGCCAGTGCCTCTACATTCATTGACTTGTGACCATTTAATCTCAGTCTTTAAAGACCTGAGTAGTCCTGCAGAAGCCCTCCTAATTTGGAGGTAGTTTACATCTGCACATGACGTCGATGACATGTCGCATACAGGGTCAGAAGAGTCATATTTTATTTTATTTATGATGCTTGACCGCAATACGTATATATATATATATATATATATATATATATATATATATATATATATATATATATATATATATATATATATACATACACATATATACATACATATATATCTTCTTCTTCTTTCGGCTGCTCCCGTTTGGGGTCTCCACAGCGGATCAACCGTCTCCATTTCGCTCTATCCTCCAACTCTTCTATTGACACTCCAACCACCCGCATGTCCGCCCTCACCGCATCCATGAACCTCTTCTTTGGCCTTCCTCTTCTCCTCCTGCCTCGCGGCTCCATCTTCAGCATCCTTCTCCCGATATACTCTGCTTCCCTCCTGTGCACATGACCAAACCATCTCAATCTCGCCTCTCTCACTTTGTCTCCAAACCGTCCTACCAGCGTAGTCCCTCTAATATACTCATTTCTTATCCTATCCATCCTCATCACTCCCAACGAGAATCGCAGCATCTTTAACTCTGCCACCTCCAGCTCCGCTTCCTGTCCTTTTGTTAGCGCCACCGCCTCCAAACCATACAACATAGCTGGTCTCACTACCGTCTTATATACTTTCCCCTTAACTCTTGCAGCTACCCTTCAGTCACAAATCACTCCTGCAACTCTTCTCCACCCACTCCATCCTGCCTGCACTCTCTTTTTCACTTCTCTCCCCACTCTCCGTTACTTTGGACAGTTGATCCCAAATATTTAAACCCATCCACCTTCCCCACCTCAACTCCTTGCAAAAGTACTATACCACCACCCTCCCTCTCATTTACGCACATGTACTCCGTCTTACTCCCACTGACTATCATTCCCCTTCTCTCCAGTGTGTACCTCCACCTCTCGAGGCTCGCCTCAGCCTGCTCCCTACTCTCCCCACAGATCTTGATGTCATTCGCGAACATCATAGTCCATGGAGACTCCAGTCTGATCTCGTCCGTCAACCTGTCCATCACCATTGCAAACAGGAAAGGGCTCAGAGTCGATCCTTGGTGCAATCCCACTTTAACCTTAAACCGGTCTGTCATTCCTACCGCACACCTCACCGCTGTCACACTGTCCTCATACATATCCTGCACGATCCTCACATACTTCTCCACCACTCCCGACTTCCTCATACAATGCCACAACTCCTCTCTTGGCACCTGATCATAAGCTTTCTCTAAATCCACAAGCACACAATGTAACTCCTCGCCTTGCCATACTTCTCCATCAACATTCTCAAAGCAAACATTGCATCAGTGGTGCTCTTTCCTGGCATAAACCCATATTGCTGCTCACAGATCATCACCTCCCCTCTCAACTGAGCTTCCACTACTCTTTCCCACAACTTCATGGTGTGGCTTAACAACTTTATCCCTCTGTAATTTCCACAGCTCTACACATCACCCTTGTTCTTGAAAATCGGAACCAGTGCACTTAATCTCCACTCCTCCGGCATCCTCTCACTTTCCAAGACTTTATTAAACAATCTGGTTAACAACCCCACTGCCATCTCTCCTAAGCACTTCCATGCCTCCACTGGTACACCATCTGGGCCAACCGCCTTTCCACTTTTCATCCTCTTCATAGCAGTCCTCACTTCATCCTTGCTGATCCACCCCACTTCCTGATTCACTATCTCCACCTCTTCCAACCTTCTCTCTCTCTCATTTTCTTCATTCATCAGCTCCTCAAAGTACTCCATCCACCTTCTCAACACACTCTCCTCGCTCGTCAGCACATTCCCATTTGTGTCCTTTATCACCCGAACCTGCAGCACATCCTTCCCAGCTCGGTCCCTCTGTCTTGCCAATTGGAATAAATGCTTTTCCCCTACTTTTGTATCCAACTTCTCATACAGCTCGTCATATGCCTTTTTCTTAGCATTTGCCACCTCTCTATTTGCCTTTCGCCACCACTCCTTGTACTCCTGCCTACTTTCTTCATCTCTCTGACTATCCCACTTCTTTTTCGCCAACCCCTTCTTCCTTATACTTTCCTATACTTCCTTGTTCAACCACCAAGTCTGCTTATCTTCCTTCCTCTGTCCAGATGTCACACCAAGTACCTTCCTAGCTATCTCCCTCACCACTTTTGCTGTAGTTGCCCAATCATCCCACCCATCTTTCCCACCATCCAACATCTGTCTCGCCTCCTCCCTAAATTCCACGCAACAGTCTTCCTCCTTCAGCTTCCACCATCTGGTCCTTGGTTCAGCCCTCACTCTCTTCCTCAACCTCACCTCCAAAATCATCCTTCAGACCACCAATCGATGCTGTCGAGCTACACTCTCCCCTGCCACCACCTTACAGTCACTAATCTCTTTCAGGTTGCATCTCCTGCTTAAGATGTAATCCACCTGTGTGCACTTTCCTCCACTCTTGTACGTCACCCTGTGTTCCTCCTTCTTCTTGAAATACGTATTTACCACTGCCATTTCCATTCTTTTTGCAAACTCTATCACCATTTGCCCTTCCACATTTCTCTTGTTGAGACCGTACCTACCCATCACCTCCTCATCCTCTTTATTCCCTTCCCCAACATGTCCATTGAAATCTGCTCCAATCACCACTCTTTCATCCTTGGATACACTCTCCACCACTTCATCTGACTCACTCCAGAAATCTTCTTTATATTCCATCTCTCACCCCATATGCGGTGCATCTGCACTGATGACATTCATCATCACCCCTTCAATTTCCAACTTCACACTCATCACTCGGTCAGACACTCTCCTCACCTCCAATACCCTCTTGACATAATCTTCCGGATTACCCCGACACCATTTCTCCTCCCATACACGCCATGGTAGAACAGTTTGAAACCACCTCCAATTCTCCTAGCTTTACTCCCCATCCACTTGGTCTCTTGTACACACAGTATGTCCACTTTTCTTCTCTCCATCATATCAGCCAACTCTCGCCCTTTGCCAGTCATCGTCCCAACATTCAGAGTTCCAACTCTCACCTCCACACTTCTACCCTTCCCCCTGCCGGCGTATGACTCACACGTTCCGCTACGCTGGCCACAAGTTGTATGCACGGTCTGCGATCGTTGACAGACGTCAACACATGCTACTTGTAAGTTAATCATAAGTTGAGACACGCCGAGGTAATGTTTAGCGTACCCGAAACTTATTTCTAACCTATGACTAACGTGTTGTTGGCACGTTACGCGATCGTTGCCACACATCGACAGACGTTACTTTTAAGTTACTCATAGGCTGAAAGACGTCGGTATAATGGATCGTCCTTGCGTCAGCGTCCACGGCCACGGCCAGGACACTTATTTGCAGCATTCTTCAAACTTTTCTTCGGCATGACGAGGATGTTCACACTTCGATGTCTAGCTTGGCTATGATTCCAATTGTCCATCGGCAGCGTCTATTTAAAATAGTCGAGTTTGAGCGTTTTAACACGTTCAGAAGAAACGCTTCAAATTTCAAAACCCCAGCGTCAAAAAACAAAGGCGAGTGACAGCAATTTAAATCGTTCATTGTAAACAATGAAAATAGTTGTGGTACCTTTTAAAAGTCGTTGAGTGTAAAAAAAAATCCAATTGTTGAGCGCAAGCGTCTACTTTCAATAGTGGAGATGCAGCCATTTAAATCGTTGAGTGGCAGCCTATGAATAGCAAACCCTACGTCACCGGCAAAGATAAACTGCCGCACGATATGGATAAGTTAGGCTATCGTTGGGCATAGTTTGTGAACGCCGGCTTCACGATAATTATTCGTTGGTATATCGTATCTTTCAGTAATCAAAGCGCTCTATGCACATTATTAGTTCATTGTGCATTTGTCCAACCCGTTATGAATAGACCTAAATCGTAAAAACAAGCTATAGCTCATTGTTGAAAAAGCCCCATAAAAAATTAGCCTCTAAGAACTTCGAACAATGGTGAAAAGATGTCTCCTACCCGTGGACACGTGGACGCAAGGACGATCCATCATAACCCACACCCTCCCCCTCACACTCACCTACTACTGCCAACATGAACAAACTACTACTAATACTAATACTGATACTGATACTGTTACTGCTGACATGGACATCGACTCAAAAAGGACTCGAAAACACTGTTGGGTTCCCCTTTTATGAACACCATTTTTATTTACCAATTCCCAAAATCGCTGGGAACACGTCTTTATATGGCAGTTGTAAGCTAGAAACACGTTAATTTTTTTTTTTTTGTCGACCGGAAGACGTCATTGGAATACGTCTACATACGTCGATGTGTGTTGGGACTACGTAAAGAATTGGTTCAAAGCACGTCAAACATAAGTTAGAAATAAGTTTCGCGTAAATAAGACATTACCGCGACGTGTTTCGACTTATGAGTAGCTTATAAGTAGCCTTTGTGGACGTGTGTAAGCGTCCACATATCGTGTGTAAAACTTATCCCCATCGCATGCGGAACGTGTGTCATACGCCGAGTACGTCGTAAAATTTTGAACATGTTTAAAATTTCTTGACATACTCTACTTACTACGACGTATGATAGCGTACTTTGGTGTTGTACTCACGTATACCAAACTTACTCATACCCTATTTGACGTGCCCCAACGTTTTAGACACATTTTTCTTAGGTCGGCATACGCTGGCAAGATCGCCAAGGTGGGACCGCGATGTTGTCACTTCCATTTCTACGGCAGTTATGATTCGAATCGTTGTGCGTCAGCCTTTTAATAGGCTACGTCACGACATAGTCGGCGATGCATGCAACGCGCTATGCCTAAGCTAGACTATCATTGGGCAGCGGTTGTGTAGGCCGACAACAGGTTCAGCATTCGTTGGTATCAGTTATCTATAACACAACGAAACGTTCTGTGTCCGTTACCAATGCGTTATACATAAGACCAAGTCGCTATGAATACGTCTGAATCTTTTAACAAAAACATCAAAAGTTCAACGTAAGCCAGCGTTTTACATACATTTTAATACGTTGCCATCGCTGGCTAAAACGTCAAGGTGTCACCGAGCCTTTAGTTGCTGTAAAATTGTGACACTAAATCTTTTTCTCGTCTTCCCCTGCAAAACATTCCCAATAAACCTGTTTCCTGTGCAACATATTTTTCTTCACTTTATTGTAAATACATTATTGTAGAAATGTTCCCAGTTCTTTTTGTCTTTTCCATCATTGGTCCAGCATGGTTCGGATCTAAGTTTAGCCGGGTCTTTATCCCCGATAATCTGTTCATTCTAGCTGGTACGTCCTTGGTAGTTCCGCTCAGCTGCATCCGATCCGGATTGGGTAGTTGGTAGTTGGTACTCTACCATAGTTGGTGGAGTGATCTGGTTCGGGCAAGGTGTACCGAGGGTATGGTTCCCCAGTAGACGACACCGCGTGGTTAATTAGCGAAATTGGTTCTAGACAAAAAGACCCTACACTACGCGGTGGGGGTATTAGCGTCCAAAGGTCGGTTAAGCGACCCGCCGAGTCACAGAGTTATCGGTGAGCGACGGCCTACAATTCCCGGAGTCTGGTGGGAGACGACGTAACTTCCCCCACCTTACAGTCGTTCTCGCCACCGCAGCCCGGCCCACAACTATATATATATTTATATATATATATATATATATATATATATATATATATATATATATAATTTTTTTTTTTTCAGATTACACTGAAATTTCTGCACAAAACACAGCCATCAAGATTCAACAAAAACAAAATTATACATTTAATCACTGAAAATATATCAGCTTTACATCTCCCCCCCCCTAGTTTCTCGCCTGTTTTGACATAATTTTAACAGCAAAATGTTGCTGTTAAAATTATGTTATTTTCCCAAAACTTTTAATTTGGTGTTGAGTCAGGATAGAACATTCTATCAATATGACATACCTTCAAAGAGTATTACTTGCAAAAGCATTGGAGGGATATCAACTTTCAATCCTGTAGCAGTGAAATCCATTGAGCTTGTGTTTCATGTCCTTATAAAAATTACTGTGAAATACACTGCTATTATTTAATATTCCACCAGTCTGATAAGATGGTCGAGAGGTAGTGCACTTACCTTTGTGTTGTCTCATCTGGATTTCAGTCTTGACCTGACAAACTGCCTAATTGGTGCTTCAGAGTCAGGGAGGGTGTTGCATCCCAAAGTGTTCCATCCCTCAGACGGATTTTGACCTGGGCACATGTTCCATCTGCTCGCATTATTTAGTGGATGTTACAGGTCCAATTACAGCTCCAATGTTGTCATTCACAGGGTGTAGGTGAGTTATTGCCGAGCATCCTGGCCAAATTTCAAATTCCTGCCCAAATGAGCTCCAGTTGAACATCAAGCCTGGAAAGCCGGCTCCTGATAAGATTTGGGCCAAATTTCCCCCATGGCTGACCCCATCATAAGGTTTGATTAATTGCAGCTGTTAAAGTAGTGTCAGTAGTTGTAGTAGCAGCAGGAGTAGTTTTACCCGATTTTTGATAGCAACTTCAAAATCTCCTTTTACTACTTGAAACTTTGTAGTGCAGTACGACAAATATTTTGTTGTTATTTATCGGCCTTATATAGATTCCTATTATTTCAAATCTGCCCTGATCTGATGAAACCTATGGATAAGTCACCAATCCAAAAAAGGAACAAATGAAAAGGATATTGGATTTGTCCAATTCTACTGCAGAGAAATATGCAGCATAATCCACTGCAACTTAATTTAACCACAAAGTTTGACGTTCCAGTCATGTGATTTGAAGTATCACCCCCATATTATTGGCTGAATTGTTGGCTGATTTTCTATATCACCCCTGTGATTTCATTATACATTAAGGTTTTCCTATACTGTACATACTGTACTAGTTTAATATGCACTAAATTTACTGACATTTTCCACAATTAATGTGTGATAAGATTGGAATTAACGGAAAAGTCGTGAAAATTAAAACAAGCCGGTAGGCGACATGGCTGCTCGCTCTAGATGGAAAGCTGGCCGACGCGACTAGCCGATATTCATGTACATGCCATCAATCAATTTAGCACAATAAATATGATTATCACAGCCCTCTTAGTTTGCGCCCAGAAACCCGCCTTGTGAAATTTCAGGCATGTTTCCAAAGAGACTCTAACAAATGGCAGCCCTGGTAATTCCATTTATCTATTCGCTAAAGATTTTATTTTTTTATATGATGCTGTAAGATGTTCTCCTTGGGCACAAAAAAACAGGTCCCTCGGAGGTCCAGTTTTGGAGGTATTGATTTTTTTTTTGTACAGTCCACAATAAGTGTACGATGTACGATAAAGTATTTTAGCTGTTGCTAAGCAACGGAGGTGTGCATAGCAACCATTCATTTTTGTGTACATGCTAGCCACATTGCACACATTTCACCCAAGTTTCATCAAAATCAGACTCTTTCTCTTCGAGATATTAGCAATTTACTGTTTCTGAAATGTTCGACATATACTCGCCCAAAACGTATCTATCTCCTCCTACAAATATTTTTTGTTCGGGCTGCAAATTGGCGTGAAGGGAGCTCGATAGATTGCGCACAGAACTCTAAGCTTCGATTTTTCGATTTATTTTTTTGATTTTTTTTTCGATTTTTTGACCACTTTAAAGGGCCGTTGCTATGCCGTTGCTAGGGCCCGGGGTCCCATATTCGAAAGCACACGATTCCCAGAAATATTAGTCCTACCTACCAAATTTCATTGGAATCAGTTGAGTGGTTTAGCCCCTAGGCTTGACCAAAGTTTCGCGGACAGACAGACAGATGGAAATTTCCAGAATAAGGGTGCTCTAAGAGCAGCCAATAAAAAAATCCTCAAATTACCTTGAACATTTTTGGGCTGACTTGGTTCCTCCAGATTAGGACATAAATCTTCAGGTTTTAACCAAATAGTTTGTAGTTAATCAATATTCTTGTAGTCTTCTTTCCTATAAATTGTTTTAGTTTGTTATATAACAACAATAACAGCACTGGTCACAAGCTGTGACAAAATCCGGTAACATGTTAATTGGGAAATGTGTATTTACCGTGCTATTAAACGATCAACTCGACACCTCTTATCCATGTCAACCACCGCTGTGGTTATATCAGGACAAGATGATTCGTCACATGGTCATACATTGTTTAATCCCAATATGGGGCCATTCAAAAATGATGTACCACTATTTTTTTTTAGTAACTTATGCAACGTAATTTCCGTTCGTTCTGACGTACCTTGCATTATGACGTACCAGCCATACAATTTAATCTGGGTGCCTAGTAGGTGGAGTTTTGTGACAAATGTTGGTGGGGTCCTGCAGCTGTTTGACCAAATTGTGCACATTTTAAAAAACGACCACCAACAAGAACCCCACCAACAACACTGACAACAACAACAACAACAACAACAACAACAACAACAACAACAGCAGCAGCAACACGTTCACACGTAGTAAATCTGCGACATATCGTAAAGTCATAAATATTTACATCAACCACAATATGAAGAAGTGGCAAGCATCACTGTTGAGTCGATAATCTTCTTGAACTTGTTGGAACTTGTGAGGAATAGAGGGCAAAAACACTAAATGTGATAAGACATGAGAAGAGGCAAAAGAGGAATGATAGGATCCCAGCCCTCATCCATTAAGCTTGTCCAATAATTCTGTATCATGGCTTGAGAAACTGATGTTGCCCAAAGCTTTTGATTCCATACGTATGCATTTTTATACTTTTCTGAATTGTTGAAGCAGATCAAAGTATTTATGGTTTTGTTATTGATTTTTGTTCACCTTTTACACTTGGGGGTGGGGAAAGTGGTCAAAATGCCATCATCAGTGACTCACAACCCAGAGTTGTTGGAACTCCTGTTGAATGCTATAATCCTGTTGAATGCTGATGAAGGTCAATTTCCTGTCAAAAAAAAGTAGCTAAACTTTATCAATCACACTCTTTTTGCAGTGGTCATCATTGGTAGCTTTATTGGTGTGTGTATGTTTGATTTTGTGCACACTAACCTTAAAATATTTATCAGATCATCAAATTTGCTCAAAATTTAAGTGTAGTCAAATTAGCTGATCAACTTTGTTGCCTATTAAACTCAAATTTTATAGTTAATCACTCATTTTATAACAGTCAGGAGTCTTCTTAACCACCCTGGTGTCAGGGACCTTGTTAGAGAAATGCTCAAACTCATTGTTTCTGTATTTTATGTCAACTTCTTTTACACCTTTGAACATTAGGTTCATGTTTATTATTGTAATAAATCATTAGTCTCAAACATTCAAATATCTCTGTAATATCACCCACATCCAGCACTAATGAACCTCCTCGTGCACAGGCAGGATCATCACCAGCAGATATCAAGATGTATGTGTCACCACTTCAATAACACGTGAAACAAGTTGCCTTGTCTTGATGCGGAATATTCGACCAAATCAAAAAACAGAGCCGATATTACTTCGCTTTTGTGGTGTTTCAGAGCTTTCAGTATCCAGACTGCTTGGAAACAGCTCTTTATGGCCTATTCATGCCTTATTAACTCTTTCCATTGGTTTAGTTAAGCAGCCTAATCAAAAGTTTTGTTATAGCTCAACTGATTTTAAAAATAACTTATGAAATAACCTCGGTATCGAAGGACATCTATATATTATTTTACAAGGTTGGGTATGGGTGAGTTGGATGAAAAGTAGATGAGCCCTACTGCGAGTATTGTTTTCAGCTTGGGGACACAAGTCAAGGGTTGACATGAAAATATGATATGAAAAATGAAATATATATATATATATATATATATATATATATATATATATATATATATATATATATTTCCCCCCGTGTATACCCCGGTTAAAATAGGTGTACCATATCCCTGTGTCGTAAGAGACGACCAGGGTTGCGTCAGGAAGGGCATCCGGCGTAAAACATGTGCCAAATCACTATGCGGATCGGATGATCCGCTGTGGCGACCCCTAACGGGAGCAGCCGAAAGGAGAAGAAGAAGAAGAAGAAGAAGATATATATATATATATATATATATATATATATATATATATATATATATATATATATATATATATATATATATATATGCTATGCAGCTGATATGAAAACCTTCCTTTTTTCCAACAGCAACATCTCAGATCATCAATTTGATTTCAGATGAGGTCACTCCACCTTGGATATGCTGCTTCGACTCACCCAACAATGTTTGGAGGCCCTCAATGTCATACATGAGATCAGGGCCATCTCTCTGAACACACCTCATGCTTTTGATAGTCTCGCATCCTGCCTTACTCCACAAAATGTCTGCCTTTGGCATCCAAGGCCAACTCCACACATAGCTGACTGGCTTCCTCCACTCGTAGCCAAAGTGTGGCACTCAATGGAATCCCTTAATCTCCTCTCCCTGTCAAGGCTGCAGTGACCCAAGGCAGTGTTCTGGGCTCAGTCTTGTATCTGATCTTCATCAGTGATTTCTCTGACTCTTTTAAAAATCCTCTTTATCTATTTGCTGATGACTCCACCCTGTGCCGTGACATCCCTCATCCTTCAGACAGGCAGGCTGCAGCCTCTTCTTTCTCTTCAGACCTTGAAAATAACCACAAGCCGGTCAAACACTTGGAATATGTCTTTCAATCCTGATGAAGTTCACACTCTTACTATTTCTCTCCAAAAGGACCGTTTGGCAAACCCTCATATCTACTTTCTTAACAATCCTCTTGATGAAGTTCAGTCATTCATACTCCTGGGTCTCACTATCTGCTATGATCTTTCTTGGGCAAACCACTCAAGGCAAAAATAACATTCCTTTCCTGTCGTAATTCTCTGCAGACTACTCGAGTATATGAGAGTGCAACTCTCATAGACTGTTGTTCTAACTGTAGCATTTTTGCCTGGGACATTTCAACATTGACCTCCAAAACCAGCCACTGTCTGGGCATCCTCCATCATACAAAGGCCTTCCTTGGCACTCCAGAACTCCTTTTCACTTGTAAGGCCTTCATCCACAGTTTGATGGAGTACTGCTCTCCTGCCTCACATCTTACACAACTTGACACTGTGAAGACCAAGGCCTTCGAGATCACTGAGATCTCCCACGCTGAAGCTGAGTCCAAGGGCTTATCACTTCACCATCGCAGACAGGTCGGTAGTCTCTCTGTATTCTACCACCTCCTTTCTTATATTGCACCGTCTGCTCTTTCCATGCTCTGTCTCCCCCTCCCAGGTTTCTACAGGGTTCACATGGTGCACCATCAACCCTCTTCTGGTAAAACGACCCAAATCCACGATCACTTCTCACCGACACTCATTTGTTCATCTTTCTCCACTCACTGATCTTTTTACCCTCATTAACCCCACCCAAATCCCTCCTGCCCATATTTTAATCGAAGCAGGTTATTTTAATCGCGTTGGCTGGGGAAAAGGGGTAACTTATGCCCTTCCAAACCCTTTTTAAAATTCGCCGTTATTCCAGCAGATGCTATTTTGGGAAGTAAATTTGTTGGCTCTATTAGTGCATTTGCTTCCCACAAATCCGAGAGGCATTCAATTCCCAACCTTTCTTCAAATTCTCATCCTTGAAATTGCGCCATTTGCTTACTTTGTGTAGATAGGCTTTCAACTACATTCGTTGAACATCGAAGCAAAATATTTTGGGGTCTCTGATCATTGGGGATAGGGCTGGTTGGGCAGGAATAACTAGAAGGCTGGAGTCTAAGAAAAGTCAGCAACATCTTTGGATAGTCCTTTAATGTTAGAGTGGGGAAGGTTAAAAGATTTTTGGGAAGCGTCAGGGGAAGGTGCTGATGAGCATTAAATGGTATAAGGATTCCTGTTGTGTTTTGCACCCAGTGCTGACTGGGTGTGAAGACCTTTGGTTTTAAGATTTGCTACATAGTGCTTAGGCCAAGGTCACATTTGCCACGGCGGCCGTGGGGTCTCCAAAATCTATGGCCACTAGCAATTATACGGTGGCCGCAGTATTTCCACGGTCACACAATGTAGCAGTCACACATGTTTTCATTTTTCGGGGAGCCGCACGGCGTATTTAGGCATAAGTCACATTTGCCACGGCAGCCGTGGGGTCTCCAAAATCTACGGCCATTAGCAATTATACGGCGGCCGCAGTATTTCCACGGTCACACAATGTAGCAGTCATATATGTTGTTATTTTTCTGGGAGCTGCACGGCATATTTATAAATTGTGGAGACCGAAAACGTGGGGTTGCCGTACGGTCTTTGATTTAATGTCGCACGGTGATCTTAGGGCGTTCCTGTGGCGGCCATATAATTTTCAAGGCAGACACAAGGTGCCCGCAAGGCGACCGCAAGGCGACCGCAGGGGGACCGCAGGGGGGCCCTAAGGCGAACGTGCAGCCAGACGGACGGTAACGAATGGGTTAATTTTTTTTTTTACCAGTTTTTTTTTTTTGGCTTGTCGAATTGCTACGGCGAACGTAGAAATGAAAAAAGTTATAACTCCGCGTTATAATTCCACGGCGACCTTACGGCCTGTAAAATATAGCCAAATGGCATAGGGCCACCCTGAGGCCACCTCAGAAACTCTGCGGCCGACGCACATTTCTGTCAATTCAGAGGGTGTACGGCTGCCGTATCCTCGCCGTAGAGCAAATATGACTTAGGCCTTAGGTCTTAGAAATTGTGGATACCGAACACGTGGGGTTGCCATACGGTCTTTGATTTGATGTCGCACGGTGACCTTAAGGGGGCCCTGCGGCGGCCATAGAATTTTCAACGAAGACGCAAGGTAGCCTCAAGGTGCCCGCAAAGCGACCGCAGGGGCCCAAAGGCGAACATGCGGCCAGACAGACGGTAACGAATGGGTTAATTTTTTTTTTTAACGATTTCTTTTGTTTCGGCTTGTCGAATTGCGACGGCGAACGTAGAAATGAAAAAAGTTATAACTCCGCGTTATAATTCCACGGCGACCTTATGGCCTGTAAAATATAGCCAAACGGCGTAGGGCCACCCTGAGGCCACCCCAGAAACTCTGCGGCCGCCGCACGCTTCTGTCAATTCAGAGGGCGTACGGCCGCCGTATCCTCACCGTAGAGCAAATGTGACTTAGGCCTTAATAATATAGAGGTTAAGAGGAATTCCCTGGAATATACATATATGGAAGCACAACAGCGTAAGGAACCTCCTTCAATGAAGTGGCAGTAAGTAAGATCAACGATTTTTGTTCATTGTTTTGTGGGATTTAAAATACAGACTTCTTTTGTAAAATACTAACCTGGTGGAAATTTTAAAAGTTTAATTTTTAACTTGTGAATTCTTAACTGGTAAAATGACTAGTTGTTTGTTTTGTTCAAATACATTTTTGTCACAATAATTGAGTCCTTGCTAACTGCATCACCATTGTTCATCACAGCATTGTTCTGTTTGAGTTAAAGCAGCAGCCATGTGTCTGTTAAAACTTACCAAAAGCAACTTTGTTCTTCTTGAACTGTTTATCTTGAGGATCAAAGAGTATTGTTCAGCATATATGCATGCGTTCATATGCATCATGGATAAAGGGGTATACAGTACTCAGTTACAACATGTGAGCACACTCAAGATGAGTGTCCAACTTGGTGCTGCAGCAACCCACCTGAGGCCTTGCCAGATGATCTCCATAAATTAAAGCTTGGCTTCGTTGGTAATCACGGTTTTTTTCAAGGCATGAGGGTATAATGTTACAGGATTTTTAGACACGAGCTTCAAGAAAGCAAGATCACCAACCTTGAACTGAACACTCACATACCTTCCTGGAGAACTCTTTCCTCAACGGTCGTTTGATGAGCTTGAATTAAGCATCTTTGCACCAGCCACTTTGCATTTACAAACACCTTTTGAAGGCGAGTCTGATTCTCTGGGGTCATCAGCGAACATTTGCTCATTTTGGTGCATTGGGGGATTCCTGAATGGCTAATGCAGCACGGCATGAGGAAGCAGGTTATTTTAATCGCGTTGGCTGGGGAAAAGGGGTAACTTATGCCCTTCCAAATCCTTGTTAAAATTCGCCGTTATTCCAACAGATGCTAATGTCAGTATTCCACTGGTGGCGCTGAGCTTTTAAAAGCTGGTTTGCATTTTATAACATACAAAGGACCATAAGATATACAATAGCGAGAAGGATTGGCGTTCAGTGGCCTGACTCTGACACCTTCCATTATTATTTACTGACATAGAAGGAAAGATTAGTTGAATTTGTTTAATCGCATCTGTGCAAACATTAGGCTGTTCATTACTCCAGCAATGCAATTGGGATTAAACAGTTGGAGAGGAAACGTGCCAGAGTGTCGTTCCTTCAAAAAGAAGTTCCATCCTGCCCGAAGCGAGCTTCCTGGAGATCTGAAAGTCTAATGATTTGTCAAGGACATATTATATTTTACAGATATTAAATTCTGTAAAGTTGCTTGGTAATTCATTCGTCATAGCCCAGGTTTTATGAAAGAGGAAACTGACTTTTGGTTTTGCTCATAGATGGACTTTTCTAGTGACACCACTCTCTTGAAACTTGCATTGCATTCAATGATGGCAGCTCTAGCTAATACAAACAATTTGCAGAATCCTTTTTTGTTGTTTTTTTTTTAAAGAAATAGTTCAGTTGCTTTCGTTGCCACTTTTACCTTCAGTTGATTGGAGTGTAATTGGAAATTAAAGGAAATTCTCTGTAACTATCAGTGGAAGTGCTTGCTGGCTTGTTCATAGTTGATAGTCTGGGAATTACCATGTGATAATGACATCATGCAACAGTCTGATTGCCACTTTCATTCCCGTCACACTTTAACTGTGCTTTTGTCACCCATGTGGTCCTTATTGGCACATTCTTTGTGGTCTCAAACTTTTCTCAGGTAAACAGTCTATGTAGATACAAATGTATGTCTTAGTGGTATTTTAAGATCTAATCTCCTTCAAAGCTTACTTTGTTACCTTTGTATCACTGTTTATCCATGGGCCGTACAGGCCCAATCACTATACTGACAATTGCTGGCAAGTCAAACCAAACAAATTGCTGACAATTGGATCAGAATATCTAAATTGTAAGGGTCAAATATTCATTTATTTTGGCATGGAAAAAGCAGGGGTGAATGGTGGAATTGGAGGAAAAAGAATTACATGGGAAGGGTATGAGGGATCCAAAAATTCCACCATTTATGAGTAGGTATTATGTAAATGAACTACAACCAAAATGAGACCTCCAGAGTAATTATTTAAGATTAGGCCTTCAGGCTGAGGGGATGTTATTACAGCCAGGGCCATGAGCACTGATAAAGCTGCACTTCCAATAAGATGTCTCGTCTTCTTTCAACAGCAACAGCTGCAAGAATTTTATAAGAAGCAGCAGGAACAAATGCATTTGCAGCTTCTACAGCAAAGCAGCAAATCCTCCAAAGAGGTAAATTTTTGCTTCATAGTAAATCTTTTTTTCTCTTTCTGGGACTTGTACTCATGCTTAACCTCGTTTCATCTTCCCCTTTTCCAAAATGAGGTCTCTGAGAATTTAGCCCATTTGGTTGCCAAGTGCTGGAAAGACAATGAAGGCTATACAATATTAATGAATGGCTGAATGGGTGTGAACCTCTCACGCATAGGGTCGCAATAGCAGACACTTACTCTGCAGCATCAAGAGAATTAAAATTTTCTCGAACCTTGTAACTTCATTGCTCTGCAGTAACTTCAAGGGAGTAAGTTCACCAGGCCCTCCACTCGGAAAAGCTTATTATACTTCTGTTGTGGTGCCGCTGGTGTCTCCTCATTCAAGAGCGGTTTTAATCATGCATCTCAGGCCATTAGCTTTGCTGGTATTTTCTGATAGAGCTATCAGTGGAGTTTACAAAAAGTAATTCCTTATGGGTACCGTTGCAGTCGGAGTCCCACGGCATGGGGTCAAAGTTCACGACTGCTTTATGTTTTTCAATTAAAATCAGAAAACTCTGAACGGTAGCAAACACCTAATAAACAGGTAAAAAAATAAAATAAATACCTGCTTTTTCATGGATGAGCAATTCTAATAACATACATGATTTAAAAAAAAAATTACCTCTTATTGGAGAAAAAGAAAACAAATTTTATTGGATTTTATTAAAATATAATTATTTGAGTCTTATACTGTATGTGTTTATTCTCCTGAGTGGTCGTCATCATCTTTTCACTTATTTATAAATGTATATAATTATGATATTGTGTTTCGAGGTTGAAAGAAAATGTCGCAGATTCAAGTCTTGTGTTTATTGCACTGGCAGTCATTGTCATCTTTTCACTTAATATTACATGTGTATATAATAATGTATATCAATATAAAATTGTGTTTGCAGTTTAAAAACGATCCTCTCAAAATGTACCGAACAGGAACATAGATACTTGTGATATAATTTAGATTTAAAGTTTGCTATCCCATCTCAGAATTTCCATGGATCAGATACCAACCTTTGGCTTTTGTAACTTTAGCCCCTTTTAACTTGATTTCTCATTTTATTGGTGGTGCATCACAATTGTCTTGCTTTGCATTTCTTTTGGGTGATAATTATCACAGAAAAATGTCAGATCAAAGTACCGAGGCTGAACATGAACCTGCAATGAACAAAACAAAAGCTGTTTGCATTTTACATGTTAGAACTCACAAAAAGAATAAGTAAAGACATTCAACAATGAAACATGGCAGCAAACTAAGGGAGCTGCAAACATTAGGTTAATGAGAACAAAGGTGTCAAAGGGCCCTTATAAATTTGCAAAACTTTGTGAACAGCTACCAGAAACCTATGAAGAAAGTTATGGATATCATAGTTGTTAAAAAAAAAAAATTCACAACCATTCTAAAAAAAGAGTGCTGTCGGTTCGGTGTCCCACAACGAGGTTTTTATGTTCACAACTAGAAAGTTCAACCATAAAACCTTTTGTGCCTTGTCGGCCATTGGTGTTCAGCTACCCCCTAACTCCTGTGCCAATGTCACTGGCACATGTCGATAGATCACCGAATAAAACATACGAGTCCAAACTCATGAAATATCTTGAGAGGCAGGCCATTCCTGACCTGGCATGTCAACATGAAGAGGCTGACATGCACATTGGCTGGCATTTTAGACATATTTGTGAGTCACAAGAGAATTCAAATGCTAACATTATTTCAAGTTCATCTGACACTGACGTCATGATCATTTTGCTGTATCATATGAATAACATTGATTCAAAACATTTGGATGGGTCTGGGATCCAGCACAAGCAATGCTCGGAGGTACGTCAATATCTCTGTCCTTGATGAAGTGGAAGAGGAATCAACACATGTAGGACAGTCTCTGGATTGTAAGCTGCAGTATGTTCCGCCCTTCCGGTCATACATGCCTCTTCAAGGTGTGATTACACTCCATATTTTGCGCAAAAAGGAGGAACACAACCCCTGGAATTTAAAGTAATACGAAGCCAGCATGGATATGCCTTCACAAAGCTTGGTGACTCATGTTAGGTATCATCGGGTACTATCTCCAGCATAGAAGCATTTGTTTGTGCTCTCAATGGAGAACCACATCTGTCAAGTGTAAATGATGCTTGGCTTGTATTGTTCATTCAAGCCACTTCACTTAGAATCAAGAAGCATCCCCCTGACACGATTACTCAAAGTGACCCGGGCTTACTTCCACCTTGCAGGTCAGTTCTTGTTGAAAAGATCAAGCGAACAAATGATGTGGGTTCAATTTCGAAAAATGCCCACAATTGTGCTCCAGTCATGTGTAACCCGACAGAGAATGGCTGGAAGCTTAACGAAGGTCATTTATCAGATTTCATGGTTTGAAGGGGATTTGATCCCACATGACATTTGTCATCACGTGCAGGGCAACCTCATGGCCCCTGATGAAGCGGAAGAGGAACCAACATGCAGCTCTTCATTGGACGATTCAGAGTGGGATTCTGATTAATCGAATGTTGTGTTGATTAAACTATCAATGTAAATGTATCTGAACTGACGGTGTTAGTTAAATGAAAAATATGGACAATGAGAATAATCAGTAGGTGTAATAAACATATAAAATACCTTCTGTTATCATAGCTACTGCATATGAAAACATTTAAAATATTACAATTATTACTTATTAAGATGTTATACTATTTTTCAATCTCCAAATATGCCGAGGATGTGTGAAAAGTGTAAAGTATGCAGATTTTGATCGATTTCGGCTCCCTTCGGTATGTTACAGGTTTTCACCCAAAGATCGAGGCGGACATGGACTTTTACCCCATTCTGTGGGTCTCTGACCAGGATGGTGCACATTAGAAATCACTTTTAGTAAACTCTACTGATAGTCCTTTCAGAAAATACCATCAAGATGTAAAAGATGTAAAACCAGATGTAAAACACCTTAACTCTTGCTCTATCCATTTTGAGGGGGGGGGGGGTTCACCTGTCATCGAATGTCTACATTTCGCATAACGGTGTATAATGTTTTGAACAACAAACAGGCTTAGGCCTAAGCTTTGCCATGCCACTGGCCTCAAAGTTGCTGCAGCTGCCTCTGCAGGCTGATTAATGAAGCACAGACCCAAGGAAGGCAAGCTTTTGCCTTTGCTAACAGTGGGACGAGCTCATAAATCAAGCTGACACTCGGCCTGCAGCTCTACCACTGAGCACCGCACACCACTCGGCCTAAGGGGCCAACCGCACTTACAATTACACTTGCAGTTGCCCCAGCGGCCATGTGAGGAAGAGTCGACCCGGAGCACAGAGGCAACCTGCTGATTTTTTTTCTTTTTGTCAAACGAGCACTTAAACCTCCCACACGATTGAAGACTACAATGATAAAACTTGAACCCCCATCTGTTCTTCATATACGTTGAGGCTCGTGCAAGAGGTGCAGTAATAATTATATAACTTAATATTTTGTGATAAGAATACAGCAATTTCAAGAAGTTGATGTTTTGTCTTTCCTTTATATTATCACATAATTTTTTTCCTCTCCTTAATTCAGATTTGTTTTTAACCTATCTGCACAATGGGGAAGACTGTGATCTTCGAACACACAATTGCTCTGATTACCCCTCTTGGACACACTTTAAAGTAGACGTGAAAAGAACAGGCCCGTGTCCTCAGGATTGCTTTGCAGATTTGATCACCATTACATTTCTTTCTGTGAGTCGCAGTCTCTACTTCATCCTTGTGCTCAGCCGGCACTCTCCTTCTATGACTTGGGGATCCGGTGAAGAACGAATTGTGGCGCTTGAAACACCTCCACAAATTAAAGTTCATTCATAGGTTGTTACGCTGTCCTATTTCTTCCGAATACTCCCTGTTGTCTTTCTCCATGGGAATAACATGCAAATTTTTCTTAAAGGAAGAATGGAAAAAAGCGGTAAAGCTCTAATAATTATAGTTACTAATAGGTTTCTCATTCCCCGCCAACTAATTGTGTTCATGCTAGCCGTGTTGACTTTTGTTGCCAGCAGTCATGCCGAAAACTGGAGCCATCTATTCTTTGGGAAAAAGTAATTGTGAGGAAGGGAGCCGCTCAAAAGAACCAAGATGATTGCTTGCGAATGCACCAGGATTTGATTCATGGCCTGCCTATGTTGTGTGTTTAATTCTGTTAACACCCAGCATAAGGCACGATGGGCTGTAGCCCAAACTGCTCTAAATGGCCTGTATAAACAGGAAGGGAGAAAATACGTTTGGCAGTAACACACATTTTTCTACCACCCACTTTTGCGCTGCCACTCGTAAAGGGTCTCGATGATGATCCTGGCGTGCAGCATGCGCGAAAGCATCTCTGGGGGCATGTAACTGGTAAATGGTGTGCTGTTGCCGACGTGCGGCAAACTCCGTCGGTTGTGCCACATTCGGGTTAAATTGAGGCCTAGTAAGCAACCCCCTCCACCGCCCCCAACCCCCCACAACAAGGCTGCAATAAACCGTGCTTTGTAGTACGAAGCTGTGGTCTCTTTTCATCAAACGCTGCATGGACTGTTTAAGCATCATTATGTCATTCTTGCAGTTAGCTGTGGGTGTCCTTTCACTTCATGCCAAGCAGGTGCTTTGCACTTGCAGTGCATTTTTCTCACTTTCTCAGTGTACAGCTCTAAATCCCATTGGTTGATTTTTCTCAACTCCATCCTGATTTGTGCACGCAGACAGCAGCCGTGTTGAGGCCTCTCAGACTTATCCTGCAGAGCCTATCCTGTGTCCTGATTGATAAGATCAATAAGAAATATCACCTTGACCAACGATCACCAAACTAATTAAGTGGCTTGGTATTGTTCTCCTTAATAACTGCACAACTGTGATGTTCTGTTCTCTGGTTGTTTGATCACAGCTGGGTGTTCCACAGCTGGTTCTGCAGCAACAGCTTCTGCAGGTGCAACAGCAGCAACACCTGCTTGGCTTGCAGCGACATGGCCTGGGTTTTCCTCTCGGCACGCACAGTCTGTCAGCACTCTCACAAGGTGCAATCTTACGTGATACCTTATTGCATGATTTACATTTCTGAGCATACTCAGAATTTTCCATCATACAGAGATATTTGTATTTACTATCAATAATGTTGCTCTTGTTTATGTCAGATGCAGATGACTGTGAGTAGAATAAGATGGGCAAGATTCCCTCACCCCACCTGCATACACCCCTCAGTCTTGGTTCAATATCGTGAAGCTCTTTGGCTGAAGGTGTAGCAGGAAATTTGCAATCACAAATGTTCAGCATACTGAACAAAAGAACCTTAGGATGATGTTCATAGACGGGGAGAGGGACATCTTGCCATACCTTTCCCGTCTGGGACACCTTACCCAACCTTATATTATTGTTATTTTCATTATATTATTTTTATTATTATGATTTGTGTTACTGTTTATTGCAATATGCAAAAATTGTAAAATTTAACATTACAATACTATGCATTTCTGTGCAGGATAGATGAATTTTTCTCTTTTTGGTCCCTTGCCCCTCTGACAAGGTCAGAGACAGGGGACATTAAAATGAGCTCCAATCGACTGACTGATCATGTGCCCATGTACTTTTGTCTACGTGATATTTCAAAAACCGTTGAACATTTAGCTTTCATCTTGCAGATATCTATTCCTCATGATATTATCTCAACCTGATCAGATCACGGCTGTTATTAGCCGAAGTATTTGGCCGTGGAAACGATCTCGGTAACTTGGCTTGTGTGCTTGATATTTCAAAACTGTTTAAATTTAGCTTTCATATTACACAAATATATTCCTCATACCACCCAAAAGGTGTCGGTCCAAGAGTATTAGCTCCTTGTATTCATTACAAGATCAGCTCTAACAAAAAATTCGAAATAATTGTATATTTAGCTCACCTGAACTTTATTCTGGTTAGCTGATGCGATTGAGCAGTGTCCCTAGGTGAGTGAGTGAGTCAATCAGTCAGTTAGTCCGTAAACTCTTCAGTCATTATCGCTTTTTCCAAACACACGATTTTGATGAAACTTCGCCACAAGCTTCATATCCGATGCTTAGCGAAGATGTATCAACCGCATCAAATTGTGCACTCATGAAGGGAGTTTATTGGGGGTGGGGGGTGGATTGACCCCCCGCCCCCAAAACAGGTATTTGCTCTCTTCTCCAAAACTACACACACAATTTCAATGAAACTTGACCCCAACATTCATCTCCCATGATGTACCAAAGTTTATCGACCTCATCAAAATCTACGCTTATTAAGGGGATCTACAGAGAGGGTTTTTGACCCCCCAAAATAGGTATTTGCTTTTTCTTCCAAAACAACACACACTATTTTGATGAAACTTGACCATAACCTTCATCACTCATGATGTACAAAAATTTGGTCATGTCATTAAAAAAATAATTAGGATCTCAGAGGGTCTTCAGGGAGTTGAGCCCTCCCAAAATAGGTATTTGATCTCTTCTCCGAAACTATACACGTGAAATTGATGAAACTTGACCACAACCTTCATCACTCGTGATGTACTAAAGTTTCTTCACGGCGGTAAATAAAAATCAGGGTCTGGGGGGGGGTGGGGGTCTGTGGGGAGTTTGAGTGACTGTTACACCTGATCCAGGTGAGCTTCAGGCCACGCAGTCCTATTTTTATTTATTTTACTCTCAATTTGTGCTCTTTGAAACTTGTCAAAACTCAGTTATTGTGTAGCTGCAATTTCAACTTCAAGAACTTCTCATCATTCCAAGTTGTGCACACGTTGTTTGAATTTGCATAGAATACCAAATGTAACCTTTTAATCAGGAGTAATCATGATTATCAAATTTTCACTTTTCATCACCTATGTATTTTTTTCATCTAATGGAGAACTTGATTGGAAAGGAATTGCAAATATTGCATCTGAGATGGCTTGAAATTTGATTTTGAAACTAGAGGAGTTTAACCAATTATTTATTTTCTTTATAATATACATACTGTATATTACATTCACAATTCGCATAATTGAAATTATTTCACATAATTTAGATGCAAATTGTATGTGCATCAACAATACCAATGTATTATGATGTGTGAAAGAAATGCAGGTACAGGGAAAAATGGACAATGTATGGCTAACCAACAGATATCTGAGTCTGGGAAGTTGGTGGTTCAATCCCCGAATGAGTCATACCAAAGACTAAAAATGGTACCTGCTCCTTCCTTGCTTAACACTCAACTAAACTCAACACTCAAAAGGATAGAGCATGGATAAATAATGCTGGGAAGGCAATGGAAAACCACCCAGTGGAACCCTTTCCAATACCTTGCTTCAGCAGCACCAACGCTGTGCAAAAATTATGGTACATCAAAATCAATATGCATATATCCATCATAGTGACACCATAAAACAAAAAACACTTATTATTACATGCTATATTTCATACCCATCAATTACTCTGAAAAGATATTTAGTGTAGCTATCCCATTGGAATTAAATTTTTCAGAAAAGCCATCATCGTAACTCCATGTTGCGATGTGTGAAGTCTCTCCATTTGTTTTTTTTTTCTTAAGTGGTCAATATAGCTTGACCTTGCTGGCTTGTTCCTCAAAAACGCATCTCTCGTTTTCCGTGTTGAGGTTTGCCATAAAAAAAACAACAGTTTATGCTGCCCTCTTGGGGTCAAAAGGAGTTTGGTGGAAGTAATATGGCAAACAGGTCAACCCTCTCAATGCCAACAGTGAAATCATCAGCCTTCATTGTTCGAAATGGAAATACGGTAAAAATGAAGGGATTTTCTTTTGTCAAAAATTGCACACATTATTGGAATTTTGTGAGGCCTCATCTGGAATTTGTGTGGATGTTTGATCATCACATATGAGGAAGAACTCATATGATGTAGTGGGTTATGGAGAGGGTTCAGTGTAGAGCAACTCGATTGGTTCCAGGGCGAGGTAGACTAAGCTACATGGAGCAACTGAAAGAGAGAGAACTTTATACATTAGAAAGGAGATGATTATGAGGTGATCTGAATGAGATGTTTAAGATAATGAAGGGTGTTGCTAAAATAAATGCAGAAGACATTTTCACCAGAATGAACAGTGACAGTACCAGCGGTCACAGCCTCAGAGTAATGAAGAGGAGAGTTAGGATGGTAGTCAGGCAGATGTCTTTCATTCAGACTCCTGCCTTAGGACCATCCGGACTGCATGTCGTTGTCTCCCTGGAAAGATGGTGATAACAGAAACAATCGATAGGTTTAAATTTAACTTAGATAGGTAACTAGAAACATTGGGGATACAGGGGGCATGGGCATTGGCAGGAAAGGTGGGTAACTGGAGTGTTTTAGGGTGATTGTATACCTGTAACGTAATTGCTTTGTCTGTGAGAGGGTCTCGTCAAAAGGTGAATGTGCTGTCTTTACACCAGCAGCAACCTCTGTGTTTGTTCACTCCTTACCTTTCAACCATGGTCTTCCTGACCTTACCTCCCTAAAAAACTCCAAAAGCAAAGTTAAAAAATCAACAAATATTTTCAAGTGTTTGTGTGTTTGTTTGTGTGGTTGTATGTTATTCTGGTCGAACCATAGCACATAGAGGTCCAAAATATTGAGTGTAGGTATTCCAAGCGTGGGCAAGTTTAGAAGATAATCCTATCCACGGCCACCTCCCCAGCCCCCCCCCCTCCGCCACAAGGAAATTATTTGTCGACATGTTATTATTTGTCAGTCTGAAAATCACATAAAAAATGGCTTGGGCAATCCTCACCAGATTTTGAAAATCTGCCAGGGGTACCCATGGTCATGTCATCGGCAGCCACCCTCTCCCCACAAGGCAAGTCTCTATGTACACAACTGGTCAAAAGTTTTATAACACCCCCATTTTTCCAGTTTTTACTGAAATTTAAGCAGTTCAAGTTCAGTGAATAACCTGAAATGGTAAAAAGCTAAGCGGTAAACTGCCAGAGGTTAAAAAGAAAAGTTTAGGTTACCAAAAACTGAAAAAATAATGTAAATTTCAGAGTTGTTAAAAAAGGCCCTTTTCAGGGAACAAGTAATGGGTTAGCAACTGCAGCTGTTCTGCAGCAATGGAAGTGAATTAATACTTGAAAGTTGATGCAAACAATTCCTACAGGTGTCCCAACTTTTGTTGATTAGTTGCAAACCCTCTGTCTGTATAAAGGCAGTGTTGGAACAGACTGTGTTGCTCCACCCTCTGAAGCATTTTTTGAACAATATTGCCCTGCAGGAAGTAGTATATTGCTATCATAATGGTGAGAAAGAGAGAATTAACAAAGGAAGACAGACAGACCATTATAACCCTTAAATGTGTAGGTCTTTCCTTTCGAGAAATTGCAAAGAAGCCAAGGTGTCAGTGAGTACAGTTTCCTACACAATCAAAAGGCACTTGGAAACTGGAGGAAACTCTGACAGGAAGAGGTCTGGCAGACCCAAAGCCACAACACAATCAGAAGACAAGTTTCTGAGAGTCAACAGCTTGTGTGATAGGCGGCTCACAGGACAGCAGCTTCAAGCACAGCTTAACGCTGGTCGAAGTAAGGAAGACTCAGTTTTAACTGTGAAGAGAAGACCTCGAGCTGCAGGTTTGACAGATCGAGTGGCAGTAAGAAAACCATTGCTGAGATGGCAAAATAAGAAAAAGACATGCCTGAATCATGAAGCTCAGCCAGTGGCCTACTGAAAACTGGAAGAAGGTCTTATGGACCGATGAATCAAAATTTGAAATCTTCGGTTCATCACGCAGGGTTTTTGTACGTCGTCGAGTAGGCGAAAGGATGGTTCCTCAGTATGTGACACCAACTGTCAAACATGGAGGAGGAAGCGTGATGATATGGGGCTCTTTTGCTGGATCCAGAGTTAGCGACTTGCACAGAGTGACTGGCACCCTAAACCAAAAGGGCTTCCAAAGCAGCACCATGCCATACCCTCTGGTCTACGCCGAGTTGGTCAGGGGTTCATCCTCCAGCAAGATAACGACCCAAAACATACCTCCAGGCTATGTCAGAACTACCTTAGAAGAAAATAACGAAATGGTAGGCTTCAAATCATGGAATGGCCAGCACAGTCTCCAGACTTAAACCCCATTGAGCTGGTTTGGGATGAACTGGACAGAAGGGTGAAAACAAAGCAACATACAAGTGCAACACATTTGTGGGAACTTCTGCAACAGTGTTGGGAAGAACTTTCCGAACAATATTTGATTTCCATTGTTGAAAGAATGCCACAAGTATGTTTGGCTGTTATATCTGCAAAAGGTGGCTACTTTTATGAGTCAAAAATTTAGATTAAATTTTGTTCAACAAAACGATTCCATGATTTCTTTTTTATCTGCAATTGTTTATTTGCTCTATGCTTTAATTTCAAAGTACATTGAAATATTAAACTGCTTAAATTTCAGTAAAAACTGGAAAAATGGGGGTGTTCTAAAACTTTTGACCAGTACTGTGTGTGTTTGTGCATCCGAAAATCAAGAAACTGACCTCGACCAAGTAAATGGAGCCATTTTGACCCATCATTGCCATGGTGCACTCTTCTGTTGATTTTTTTATATTTTTTTGCGACCACTTTAAACATACATCTTCATTGTTTACTAAAGTTTAAATATCCTGATCTTCATCAGGTGACCTAGCTTTGGTGGGGTACCCAGCACTGCTTGGGAAAAAATACTGTTGGGGTTCCAGCACATGTCTATTGAAAATTTTGATTCTTGTTTTGTTTTTCTTTTCCGGCACATGTTCTGCAAAGAAAGTTTTTTTTATTTTATTTTATGTCCATAGTGGAGACACATGGAAGAGCGAGTGCACTAAATGGATCAGGACGTAACAGGACAAAAGGAACAGTAGAGAAAGAGAGAGAAGGGGAGGGGGACCAACAGCAGAGTTAAAGACCAACATCAAGGGAGACTTGGACAAACAATTGGTGTGGGGAAGAATTGGGGTGGGGGTGGGAAAAGGCAAGATTGATACAGAAGGAAACTTACCGGAGGGAAAAACTGGAAGTTTGGAAGGAGAAGTGCTTTGGGATGGTGTGGAGGTGAGCAAGGCTGGGAAAGATCATGGTATTTGATAAGGGATGATCTGGGATGGTGGTGTACAACTGTCTCTGAAGACCTGGACAGAAGAATGAGAGTGAAGAGAATGTGGAAGTTTGTTCCACAGATGGTAAAAAGAGGAATGAATGAGTGGAGGTGAGCCATGATCATAGACTTAGGTTGTTCCACCAGAAGGGGGTTGGTGTTGGACCGTGTTTGCCGAGCAGAAACCTGGGGGGGGGAGCGGCAAAGTACAGAAAGAGCGAAGGGTACAGCAGCAGAGAGGATGTGGTCGAAGACAGAGAGCCCACCAAACTCTTTGCAATGGAAATGTAATAGGCACATGGACTCAGCCTTAACACAGTCAATTCCAATGATCTTGAAGACCTTGGTTTCCATGGTGTCAAACTGAGCAAACTATGAGGTGGAGAGCCAGCCCAGAGGGGAGAGCAGTACTCCATCAAGCTGTGGATGAAACACTTGTAGCTGGATAAGAGTTCAAGTTGACCAAGTTAGGACTTTGGATGACAGAGGATGCCCACACAGCAACTGGCTTTTGAGGCCAACTTTGAAATGTGGTTTGTCAGAGAAATATCGTGGCTGATATTGAGACACAGGAGTTTGAGAGACTAAACTTCCCAAAAGAGGATTGGAAAGAAAGTACTGTTTCAAAAAGATTGACACAACCTTGCGTTCCTGCTATTTCTTTGTTTTTTGACCTCTACCGTTTCCCTTTTGATAGTTTGGTGATATTATCATGGTATTTGTTCCCTGGGATTTCTAGCTCTGTAGCTCAACTTTGCCATTGACAGTGAAGCAGAAGACAAAAGTGGTGGCTCTGTGGTATGAGACTAAATCATAAGTAGACACCGCCGGACATTCTGCCAAAAATACGACCTCAGAACACATGATGGACCCACAAATTGTGCCATTCAATGTATTGTGAAACATTTTGAGCACAAGGGTATAGTGCCAAATCAGAGTAAGCGCAACAGTGGCAGGCCAGTATTAGTAACCAACAGCCAAGCCAACATTGATGCCATGTGGGATTCTGCAGTGGACAGTCCCAAGAAGTCCCACCATCGGTGCTCCTGGAAGCTTGGTATCAAACCAACATCAGTCTGGCATATCCTCACGAAGGAACTGAAGCTTTTCCCATACATCATCTCCATTATGCATAAAATGAGTCAAGATGACATGAGAAGGAGACTTTATATATGTAGTTGGCTCAGTGACAGGATGGA
The DNA here is from genome assembly GCF_056783735.1 of Eptatretus burgeri. Classification (NCBI taxonomy): domain Eukaryota; kingdom Metazoa; phylum Chordata; class Myxini; order Myxiniformes; family Myxinidae; genus Eptatretus; species Eptatretus burgeri. The sequence goes on from NC_140969.1 coordinate 60,108,001, forward strand.
GCATTACCCAAACTGGATCAACCTGATCTGGTTCAGCGAGGAAGCCCATTTCCACTTGAACAGTGCCATCAACAACCACAACAACATTTTCTGGGGGAGGGGGGGCAGAACCACCTGAAGAGATCACTGAGAGGTACCTAAAAGGGCCGAAGGCCACATGCTTCTGCGCCTTCAATGCCAGATGGGGAACGCTTGGACTTACTGGTTTGAGAATGACAACAGCAGGACAGTGACAATCAATGTTGAGCACTACCCGGCCGTGCTCCAGAAGTTCCATAATGATCGAGCCCAAATGGTCACCCTAAGCCAGCTTAGCATGACCTGGTTTATGCAGCATGGTACACCCTGCATACAGATGGTGACATCATCACTTTCCTGTGGCAGCTCTTCAGAAACTGCCTCGTTGCACTGGGTACCGCTCATGACAGGGCACCCCATAGCCCAGACTTTAACCCTCTTGACTACTGATTCAGGGGGGCTGCCAAGGACTCTGTCTACACCAACCGCCCTGCCACACTGGATGATCTGAAGCAGGAGGTGTCATACTACCTCCAGGCAATGCCACCTGAGATCTACAAGGAAGTTGTACAGAACTTTGGTGTCAGGATCAATGCCTGTCTGAACCGCGGAGGGGCACACAATTACAAGGGTTTTGCGTCTATGCCAATTTCAGACATTGAGCTCTCACTAACTCGAGCAGTGACTTCCTGTAATAACAATCAGTGATAGAAAATACCCTGTCATAATCTTTCAAAAAATGTTTGGTTCACGTTCCTGAGGTTTCTGTTTCTTTGTTAATAAACATTAAAAGTTGCATCACTCTTTTTTAAACACCCTGTTAATGGGAGGGTTTGCGATATGGTCCTTTCAAAGTCAGTGAGCCATTTGTGGAGTTGTCCTGGGATGGATTCCATGAAATTGCTGACGATTGGAAATAAGCTGATAGGTCTGCAGTTTGAGGGATGAGTTTTTCCACTTTTTTATGTAATGCAGTGATCATGGCAGATTTATATGCAGATGAAAGATGACAGTGCAAATGGCAGTGTAAAAGGGCAGAGAGAGGATGTGCAAGAGCAGCAGAGCAGGTTTCTCGGATATTTTAGCTGATGCCGTTCGGTCCAGCAACAGAATCAGAGTCGAGGATTGAAGGAACCTTCTCCACCTTCTCAGGTGCAAAAGACTCAGAATCCAGGAGCAGTTGGGTATGACTGGGAAGGAATGGTGAAGAGAGTTAGGGGTTGGGGACACAATATTTGGAAGGAAACACCCCTTTTTCTATTTGCTGATGATTCCACCCTCTGCTGTGACATCCTTCATCCTTCAGACAGGCAGGCTGCAGCATCATCTTTCTCTTCAGACTTTGAAAAAAAATCACAAGATGATCAAACACTTGGAATATGTTTTTCAATCCTAACAAATCTCACACTCACTATCTCTCTCCGAAAGGACCATCTGGCAAACTCTACTCTCTACTTTCTCAATAATCTGTTTGAGGTAATTCAGTCACTCAAACTCCATGGTCTCACTATCAGCCATGATCTTTCTTGGACAAACCATATTTCAAAGTTGGTTTCTAAAGCCAGCCACCAACTGGGCATCCTCCATCGTGTAGAGTCTTTCCTTGGCACACCTGAAGTCCGATCTACCTACAAGGCTTTCATCCACAGCTTGATGGAGCACTGCTCCCCTGCCTCACATCTGACTCAGCTAGATGCAGTGGAAAACAAGACCCTTAAGGTTATTGGAATCTTACACAATTAAGCTATCTATGGGCCTGTCACTTTGTCATTGCAAACAGGTCGGTGTTCTCTCTATCTTCTACCACCTCCTTTCTCATCTTGCATCCTCTGCTCTATTCATGCTTTGTTCACTCACCATTCCCCGCCCCCCTCCCATCCACCCCTAGGTGTCTGCAGGGCACGTACAGTCCACCATTAACCCACTTTTGGTGAAGCCACCTAGATCCAAGATGACTGCTCACTTCCACGAATTTGTTTCTCTTTTTTCCCAACTGTTGAACCAACTGCCATATCATCTTCAATCTCATTCTTCCCTCCACGTCTTCAAAACAGCTGTTCACCACAGTCTCAGATCGTCCCCAATCCAAAACCGTGACCTTTTCTACACTTGTTAATGCCTCCCCACTCCCGCCCCACCCCAATCAATCCTCCTTCCAAATTTCCAGTTTTCCCTCTTGAGAGTTTCCTTTTGTATCCATCTTGTCTACCCCCATGCATCCTCTCCTGCCCCCCATTCTTCCACACACCCATTGTTTGTCCACCTTCCTCTGTATTGGCTTTTGGATCTGCTGTTGGTGTTTCCCCCACTCTCTGGTGTTCCTTTTGTCTTGTTACATCCTGATCTATTCAGTATACTAGTACTAGCTCTTCTACAAGCCTCAGCTATGTATCCAAATGAAACAAAAAAACTCAGCTGTATTTGACAACAAGAATATGCTGATGGGCATGACATGAAGGCTTTCTATGAAAGTCTTCAATCTGTCTCTGGCCCCAAGCAAATCCAATGGTATAGCAGCTGTCCTCACAGGAGATGGTAGCCAACTCCTTATAGACAGACATGACATTTTCTCCTGCTGAGACGAGCATTTCATCAACATTATTAACTCCCAATCAACAGTGCGTGATGACTTAATTGACTAAGTTCCATAGCATCCTTTCCTTGATGATCTAACCATTGAATCATCTCAGGACTCAGTCACCAAAGCTATCAAGTAACTTTCTGCAGGGGTGTATCCATATCCCAATGTGTTTTTTTGCCTGAAGTCTACAAGCATTGTGGAGTTCACATGGCTAGAAAAATATCTGAACTTTTGCATCATTGGAAATCAGGGTAACATACCCCAGGAGTACAATATCGCAGCCATATTGTACATTTATATAAACGGAAGGGAAACAAATCCAGCTGCGACAACCATGGTGGTATCTCACTTCAATCCAGAGCAGGCAAAATTCTTGCAAGGGTTATTCTCAACAGGATTGTTTGTCTTCTATATTGTTGACACGGTGTGCCCAGAATCACAGAGTTGGCTGGGGAGCTGTCAAAATGATATTTGCAGCCATAGGGGAATGAGGTATACAAGGCGGGTGATTGGGGGGAGGGAGGACAAATGCCCCCCCCCCACAAAAAGCCAACATAGCTTTAATAATTCGGGCATAAAAATATCAGGATGACATGTCGTGAGATGATAAAATATCGCAAGAAAGCAATGATGACAGCTGTCAGGTCAGGGCAGATCAGATCTGTGATGTGCTCTAGGTATCATGTAAACCTGTACTAACATGTTCCATTGTCGGGTTATCGGCGAGCAAACCGTCTCCTCCATCAGGTTTCCTGTTGAGGAGGGTGTTTGGATATGGACACCCAGCAGGATTAAAAACAAAACCTGTCAAAGGTCGGATGAGCTCATTGTGAACCAACGGCCATCCATATCTAGTGCCCAACTGTGCCTGCGGAAGTCCTCCTGCAGTTGGTCTACTTCTTATTCGGAGTTCGATGGCAGGATTTGCACTCCGGCCACCGTAAAACCCTTCATTCCGCAAAACATTATCGAAGCAGAAAAAAAAATCTGAAAACCCACTCCATGGGATTACCTCCTGTGCAGCTTCCCTTCGCAGGGCAGCTCACCAGATGATGGAATTGGGGCAAAGCCTTCAGGACCCCCAATCTTTGATGATAGGAAGGAAACCATGGGGTAACATTCCTGGGTCAGATTGCGGGAGAGTGTGTTGGAGTGGTGATGAGGTGTCGTCCACTAGACTGCGGCCTCCTTGGGTTAACCTGAGGCGGACCCTTCGGGTGGGGCCTGGAATGTCCTATCCCTAAGAGAGGATGATCACCTGTCTCTGTTATCATCTGAGCTCAAGTGTTTGGACATCGGTATTGCAGCACTCTCTGAGGTTCGGAGACCGGATTGTGGTGAGATCATGGTGGGTGGTTACACCTACTATTGGTCTGGTCGCTCTGATGGTTAACATACTCGAAGAGTTGCTGCAGCTGTGTCCAATAAGCTGACTCCAATGATAATTGAGGTAACATCGGTCAAAGAGCATATTATGACACAAAGGATTCATCACTCTGTGGGCGTCATTTCCCTGGTCTCTGTTTATGCTCCGACTGAGGCGAGTGATCTCACCATGAAGGACGCATTCTCTGCCACGATCAAGTCTGTGGTTGATCAGTGCCACAGGCAAGATACACTTCTCGTCTTGGGGGATTTAAATGCATCGACTGGAACAGATAGCGATAGTTATGAGACATGTGTTGGTCCCCATGGGTCTGGAACTGTGAACCTGAATAGCAATAAGTTCCTTGACTTTGCAAGAAGTCATGGACTCGGGGTGGCCGGTTCATGGATTCAGCGCCCACAGGCTCATCGCTGGACTTGGTATTCTATTGCTGGCGGTGTAGCAGAGGAGACCGACCATGTCCTCGTTGATGTCGCTGGAGGATGATCCAGAACTGCAGGGTCTACCGGAGTGCTCAGTTCCTCAATACTGACCACCGGCTTGTTGTAGCAACACTTATGTTGCACCTTAAGTCCAGGAGAATGGTACCATCCCAGCCTACGCTGTATGTTGGCAAGCTCAAGGATGAGAGGGTAGTTGAGGAGTTTGTGAACAGGCTGAGTGGCGATATAGGGGGTCTGGGTGCTTTGGAAGATCCTGTAGAGTTGTGGAGTGTCTTCAAGATCACCGTCCTTTATGTTGCCGGTGGATGTCTTGGAACTCACCGTCGGGTGAAAAAGAATTTTGTCTCTCAAGGGACACTGGATACCATTGACCAGAGTTGCAGCGCCAGGCTGAATGACAGAGCTGAGCTGTTCAGGGAGCTGAGGCGTGAAACTGCACTATGCTAAGGATGGACAAGGAGGCCGATGTGCGAGGAATTTGGGAGGTGGCAGAGCATCACCTGTGGTCAAATGATTATCGTCCTGCTTCCAGGGGAATTGGCGTATTGTGTTCATCCAAGCCCATCCCTCGGTATACTGCAGTTAGAGCAGAGGGTGATAGGCTCTTAACAGATGATTCCAAAGTGAATGCCCGCTGGATCAGTTACTTTGAGCGGTTGTACCAAGCTGATCCACCAGCTGCCGAGTTGGACGTCAGGGGTGTTACAATAACTGTCACTGACCCTCCAATCAACTGTGGTCCACCTTTGTTTGTGGAAACACAGGCTGCGGTGAACCGGTTGAAATGGGGTAAAGCTCCAAGGATCTGTGGCATCCATGCTGAGCTTCTCAAAGCTGGTGGAAATGCTGCACTCGTGGCGTTGCATGCAGTTCTGTGCTCTGGTAGAACACAGGCATCATCTCAACTGACTGGAAGAGGGGCCTTGTTGTCCCTCTCTGGAAAGAGAAGGGTGATCGCCAAGACTGCAACAACTACTGAGGGGTGACGCTGCTCTCAGTGCCGTGCAAGGTCTTTGCTCTGATAATTCTTGATAGGGTTCGCCACCATCTGCTTGAGCACCAGCGTCCAGAGCAGTCAGGCTTTACACCAAAGAGGTCAATGATTGACTGTATCCTTGCTCTTCATGTCCTCACCGAATGCAGACGAGAGTTTTGGCAGGGGCTGCTTTGCAGCCTATGTTGATCTCTGTAAAGCGTTTGATTCAGTGAATCAGGATTCCCTCTGGAGGATTCTTGGTCTTCGTGGGGTGCCACCAAAACTGATCGATATGATGTCTGAACTCTACTCTGGTACTGAGATTGCTGTGAAGTCTAGTGCTACCATCTCTGACTTATTCCCAGTTGTTAGTGGAGTTCATCATGGGTGTGTTCTGGCACCCACACTTTTCAGCACTTTTATGGAATGAATTCTGGGGAGGATTTCAGAGAGATCAAGCTGTGGTGCATCATTTGGAAATGTCAAGATCTCTGACCTTGATTTCACAGATGATGCAGTCATCTTTGCAGAGACTCTAGATATCCTTTTGGGGGCCTCGAGGTGCTGAATGAGGAGTCGAAGCCACAGGGATTATGCGTTTCCAGGGTCAAAACTAAGATCCATGCTTTCAATGACATCTTGGATGCTGCTGTTCTGTCTGTGTCTGTTTGTGGTGAGGATGTTGAGGTCATCGAGAGATTCACTTTCCTTGGCAGTGATATTCATGTCTCTGCTGCCTGTGAGTCAGAGGTCAACAGATGTCTGTGTCAGGCCTGGGGAGTCATAGATTCACTGAATCATGGGGTGTGGTGGTGCCGGAACCTCTGCAGAAGGACGAAAGTCCGAGTCTTCAGGGCCTTAGTGCTTCCAGTCTTGCTCTATGGATGTGAGATTTGGACTCTGCCCAGGGATTTTAGATGGAGACTTAATTCCTTTGGTACCAGGTCTCTTCGTAAAATCCTTGGCTATCGCTGATCGGATATTGTGTCCAACGAGTGGTTGCTAAGAGTGACTAAAATGAGATTTGTTGCCTGCATAGTCCGTGAGCGTCAACTGCGGCTGCATGGACACGTCTTGTTTTCCTGACGCTGATCCTGCTCACCAAATTCTCTCAGCGAGGGAGCCTCATGAGTGGAGGAGGCCAATGGGCCAACCACGTGCCTCGTGGTTGCAGCAGGTTGTTCGGCATGTCATGGTGATGTGGATGGGCCACGCATCTGCCTGGGGGATGGCCAGACCCTTGGAGTACCGCCGGAAGTTTCAATTTATAAATGCCTTGGAGTACCGGCGCAGTGACGCGCTGCTCTGGCGCATGCTCCCATACCTGACCTGACCTGATGTGAAAGCTCACGTGAATTATCACATATTTAACTATTTTTACAATCACCAATCTTCATCCTTTTGGGATTAAAATTATATTTAAAATATGATGAATATCAATTTTTTTTAACATCTGGCAAGTGGCAGCTTTGCACGACTCCGAGTTTGCACCCACCCTCATACGCTTTCAAAATGACATATTTCCGTCTTTGAATGCATGTTATGCAATCACCTATACATAGAAACACAAATGCCTGATGGTCGAGTAGGGATATGGTCGGGCAATGGTGGAGAGGAGGCAGCTGTGAAAAGAGGGAGCAGCAGTGTAAAGAGAGTGGCATCTCCATATGTGAGAGAATTGTTTGCTTAACCTCTAAGTTGTCCAGATAGTTCAAATGGTATAGCACTGGTATGGTTCACCAAAGAGCCTGGGTTTAATTCCTGGTTTAGGTGCATAATTTTCCACTTATACATACTGCATTATGTCTGTTAGCCTGTTTATTTCTACACTCAGGGGCAAAAAAAAGAGCCAAGATGTTTTTTTTCAAATTTGGAGCCATAGATGCACAGTGCATATTCCAGTGAAATTAATTACTCATGTTACAGTTGCTCAAAGCCCTCTGCATATTACGCAGAGGGCTTTTGGGGGGGAGCGGAGGGGGGTGCGAGTATAGCAATTTTAATGAAAAAATTTCATGTTTTAAGAAGTTTTATTCTCAAAAAAAACGAAAATTACAAAATTTTCGTATTTTTGCTTATCATGAAAGGCCAATATCTCAGGTAAGACAAAATAGATCAAAATGTTTCACAAAAAAGGAAGATAAGACTGTTTTGAGTTGTTCTGTCACAAACAAAAATGAAAAAAAAAAACTTCGAATTCCTCTATATTTTTAAAGATCTGAAATGCATTTTTTGGGGTGTTGCGTTTTTTTTACCGTTCAATGCATGTGTAGTGCCTAAATTGCTCTCATTTATGATGTATTCAATTAGTGTTTGTCATGTATTTTGTGTTTAAATTTATAAATGTCTCCAACAAAAAGAGAATGCTGATGGGGATATTAATAATCGAATTGCTTGTCTTCATCAAGCGGGCAAAAATATGAACTCCATGAGCTCCTGAAGAAGGAGCAAATCACTATTTTTCTGCCTAAAATAAAGACAATAGGTCGACAGTTCCAGAAAACTGGTTCTCCTGCAAAGAAGAAGGGATCTGGCAGGCCTACAGCCATGACAAATAAAAATGGCAGGGGACTGAAATTCTTCATTTTCCAGGAAAGAAAGGAAAGTCTGTGGAAACTGTCAAATGAGTTCAGAACTGCTGAAAACAAGACTATTTCCAGAAGGACCATCACAAGAAGGTTGACTGATGCTGGTTTTGCGTCAAGAAGATGTGCGAAGAAGCCTCTATTATCTGAGAAAAACATTCAGGATAGATTGCATTTTTTGGCCGAATATGGGAACTGTGATTCAGTCTGGTTTCAGAGAGTTCTGTGAAGACTCAAGATTTGAGCTTCACGGTGATGTCCCAGAACAATGCCTTCGTAAATCTGGTGAGACATTGAACCCTGAGTGCATTTCAACAACTGTGAAGCATGGAGGAGGTGGAATCATCGTATGGGGTGCATTTTTATCTACTGGTGTTGGTGAGCTGATAAGGTGTAAACAGTCAATTTCTGCCAATAAATATGAGAAAATATTGAAGAAATGATTACATCCCAGCCTCCCAAAGTTATTTCCTGCCAAGAAAATCAAAGAACTCATTTTTCAACATTGCCCCCAAAAAGAAAATTTTTCAACAACATACTGCAAATGCCACCAAAACGTGGTTAGAGAAAAAGTCCCTGAAACTTATGCTTTGGCCTGGTCAGAGTGCCAATTTGAACCCCATAGACAATCTTTGCGCCTATATTCAGGACAAACTTCTTGGAAGGAAATTTGCAAATTCTGATCAACTTTGGGAAGCTGTCAAACATGAAATGTACAATATTGACATTTCTCAGTGCAAGGAGATTTCTGAATGTTTGACCAAAAGACCAGTGTGACCACTCCTAATTTTCATAAATGCCAGGGTGAGCCAATGAAAAAAGCCAAGAATTCACAAGGTTTCAGAAAAGCGATGATAAAAGAAAACCGATACCACAAGAAAACTTATAGAAAACTAAGACGCCAAGGTGAACAACGAATAGCCACGATCGTGTGAAAAAAGCCAAGGAGGGTCACACTGCAAAAAGACTGGATTATTTAAACAAAACTAAGGGACAAGCTACTCAATAATGATTTGCTCAGTTATTTCTGCATGTTTTAGTATTTTGGTGTTTTTTTAATGTATGGTAAATAAGTATGACAAAAAATGGAAAAAATTGACGGCTCATTTTTATTGCTCCAGCTTGTTTCTTTATATATATATATATATATATATATATATATATATATATATATATATATATATATATATATATATATATATATATATATATATATATATATATATATATATATATATATACACACACACACACACATATATTGTTGTGGTTTCTACCACGTTCAGCGTGCGGATGACCGTTCCAGCCAAATCGCGGTCACACGTCCACCGAAGGCCGCAATCCAGTCACGGATGCCTCAACGCATCATGAACCAGCCAATTCTTCTGTCCACGCGCTACAGGGTCGATCGCCGAATCATCGATGTACCTAATTATTCGCACGGAGAGAAATACCGGGAGTTTATACCTCGACGGGATCTGCACGAAAACGAGCTGCTTAAGCGGCTCGTTCCGTATGCGAATGCCAAGTGGTTTTAATTCGCCAAATCCCGTCGGACCAGATGTACATTTATCAGCTTTAATTAGCCAGTTAATTCCCCGAACGCACCATGGCAGTCAATGGAGAAAGTGACGCAACGAGCGGGTTGACATTCAAACAATGGGTATTTATTTCCACCCTCGGCACATAAGCAGTCAATGGGGGGATGGGGACAGGACACGAGCAAAAAGCCTACAGCCGAGTTCTATCGGAATGCAAGTATATGCAGGCACTTAACAACAATTCTACTTAAAGACAAGGCACCACAGACTTTCATACAAAAACCCAAGAAAGAAAAAGACAGGCTCGTTAGCCTTTAATATTCCTCAGAGTCGGGATGACCGAAGGGGCTCCGGGAGGCTGAGCAGGTTACCTCGCCGCCCTTGTGGCGACTCGATGGGATTTTGTTCGGCGACCCTCAGTATCTGTCTCTCCGGCTCGTTGCTAACGCGGCAGCGGTTGTAATGGTGGCTTGGTTGGTCTAGGGCCTGGCAGCACGCCCGACTTTCCACGGCCGTCTCCTCGACTTGCTTGGTCCAGGGCCTGGCAGCGCACCCGACTTTCCACGGCCGTCTCCCCGACGACTCCAACGAACTGCCCTTCAACCGACTCAACGGCTCTCCAACCGCCAACCGACTGCCCTCAGCTCAACTGTTGCTCGCCCACCGACTGCCAGCTTCACCACCAACTCACCAACTGCTTTCTCGGCGTTCCAACGGAGCCCTTTATCAGGTCCGGGGCGTTCGCCCCTCCCTTCCCGGCGCACGGGGGAAAATCCCAGGAGTGATCGGGCTTGCATCTTTTGTTGTAATAACCGACATCCCTGTTTACGCCATTCTGAGGGACCCGCCCCAACCGTCATTTCTGTTTTCTTCTCAGAATATCGGGGCGGAAGTTGTCGAGTTGTTCCTTATTTGAAATATAAGATAGAACAGAATAATGGCTAACTCATAGATTCACAGCCCGGCACACGAATAAATCCCTTTATACATCGGTGGGGAAATCTAACCTGGAACACACACTTATCGAAATAACTGATCTCTGGGGAACCTGAATTGGGGTTTGCGAATTTCCACAACCGTAACTAATATATATATATATATATATATATATATATATATATATATATATATATATATATATATATATATATATATACATACATATCATAGACTCCTATAGAGAAGGACTGGAACCTCCCATGCTCGGGGTTTGTAACTTGAGTCTGAAGGATTAACTTGAGTCCGGGGCTAAAATGACTTCTAGAAGGGCGAGAGACACGATCTCGGGATCCATTCAGGGGTTTATGAGGACGGCGAGTTCAACAGTGTCATTTTCAACACCACATGAGGTCATCTTCAAGGTCAAAAGATCATATTTCAAGGTCAAATTACTGAATTTTGGTATTTTTTGCCCATTTTTGTGTCTAACTCATAAACGGTGAGAGATGGCTGATTGTAATAAGATGCAAGTGTGTAGAGCTGTCAAACTTTGATATATATTGTCATATATCATATTCCATAAACATTATATGCATGTCACAACACTATGCCTATTACAACTATGTCTATGTCTATCACTAGTTGGAGAGCTTTTCTTGCCTCCTGAGGCATCCCAAAGCTTTTTCTTTGTCACTTACATTGAGGACATGAGCTTTCAATAGAATGTTAGCTGAAGTAATACATGCAGCATTACTACTAGCAAAAGGTGCATCTACAGAGGATAACAGCTCAGCAAAATTAAATCGGCAACGCATTTTAGTCTTGTCATACAAATTATAGGCATTATGTACAAAAAAGACGGTTGACATAGTCGGCACACTCAACCCACCTCTATTCAAATTATCTAGAAACTCAGATGACACCTTGTTACCATATTCATCATCAATGATCTCCTCCAAACTAGTGCTATCGCCATATTTATGAATAAGGTGTCCGGCCAAATAAACTACTTTATGCTTAAGGGCATCGTCAGACCCCAAGAGATTCTGAGTGTCTTGAGGAGTAATCTCGTCAATGAGTTCACTTCGCTCATCTGGATTTCTGGAAGTTGTACAGTTCTTGTCGCAATCAATCACATGAGAACTAGATTCGGTCATAATGTCATGCTTAATGAGTGTTTGCAAATTTACAATTTTAGCTGCAGCCATAATGTCAACTACGTCAATGTAGAAAATAAGTTTGCACCACTTCTTTGCCTGGCTTGGCCGAAAAACTTTTCCAAGGCTTCATCTGCAAATATAGCAGGAAGAGCGTAGTCAAAGTCTTTCTCTGCCAGAAGCAATTTGGCAGCATCCATATTATTACGTGTGGACACAGTGAAGGCTTCAGCAGTTTGCTGAGTTAGCTTCAGCTTACGACCACCACCTCCTTGCCATGCGCAGGTAGATATAATTTGGCAGGCCTGCTCCAGCCGAGTGAAACTTGTACAGTCTGCTGTCCAAGGCTGTCTGGATTCGTCGCGCAGATGGATAGCTGAGAAACGGTCTTTCACGTTCATCATCTTGAACCACTCACTCATTATCTGGGTGAGGATGATTGTGCCTTCGCTGATGCCCAGTGAATCCTTGAAGGTCTTTATAGATGTTTACCTGATCAGTTATGGATCTAATCTGGGACCATTTTGAGAGCACGCTGTTCTTCTGCAAAGGAAAAAGTCGTTTGGGCACCTCAATGCCATCTTTCTCAACTCTATTCAAGAATATAAATCCAAAAGGTGAGTGAACTTGCTGGAAATGAAAGAACTGCTTGACAGTTTGTCCAGTTGCATCAGTTCTTGATAGCTAAAGGTTTTCCTGGTCTTTTATGATGTTAAAGCCAGGAAAATAAGAGCTGATTTTAGCACAGAAGTGGTCAAAATCTTTGATATTGTCTGCAGCGTCATCGGCTGCCTGCATCTTCTTAGCTCTTGATTCTGACGTAGAAGATTATGTTGGGCATGGGGCTGAGGTCACCTGCTTCAAAGCTGATTTCGGTACTCCAGGAAATATTGATGGGGGTTCTTTGGGTCGTTTGCCACCCCTAACTGACACCCAATCACAATTGAAATGTGTCTCACAAATATATATCTCCTTTAAGCACCTCAACCTTTCTTTCTCATTTGGCATTGCCAATATCCATCTCTCTCTCTCCTCAGGATCTTTTGGGAAGCATATGACCTTTACATAAGGCGTCCCATCATCGTTTCCTCGACAACCAAAGCAGCTGCAACGACGTGGCATATTGTCACCAAAGCAGGAAACAACACAAAGATCCTGTGAGATCACCAGCTGGACAGTTTCTGAAAGAGAAACAAACAAACAAAACATACATTAGTTAACGATGATATAAATCAGCAAGTAGGTGCAGTAGGTGCAAAATGTCATGTTTTGTCATAGACTTTACAAAAGTTTTCCTCTATGAGTTAGACACAAAAACGGGAAAAAAATACCAAAATTCAGTAATTTGACCTTGAAATATGACCTTTTGACCTTGAAGATGACCTCAGGTGGTGTTGAAAATGATACTATTGAACTCGCCGTCCTCAAAAACCCCTATATGGATCCCGAGATCGTGTCGCTATCCCTTCTCGAAGTCATTTTAGCCCCGGACTCAAGTTAATCCTTCAGACTCAAGTTACAAACCCCGAGATTGTGAGATTCTAGTCCTTCTCTATAGGAGTCTATGATATATATATATATATATATATATATATATATATATATATATATATATATATATATATATATATATGTATATTTATATACATATATACATGTAAATAGATATATCTATATCCATACGTATCTCGATCAATATAATCTCTTCCAGTCAGTCTGTCTGTCTGTCCATTTGTGAAGGAGATTCCCAGTTCAGGTCAGGGCTTGAAAAATCAAATCGCCGCCATTTTGTTTGACCCGTACAGCCTCTTTTGTAAGGCTCACTCTTTCTTACTCTTTCACAGCTTTATATTTACTCTAATTCGATATCTGATTTCATTTTTCACGGTCGCTAAGATGGTTTAAGACTCGGATGCAAAAAAACAGGAAGAAAATTGGACTAAAATTAGCGTTTTTAGACAAAAATGCATTTTAAGTCAAATTAATACATGTAATATAAAGTCCATTCAGACTCCCTCACGGCTTTATCTTAACTCTAATTCACCTTCTGATTTCATTTTAGTAGTCGCGAGATGGTTTAAGATTGAGTTTCAGCAAAAGGGAAGAAAAATCAGACGAATATTGGTGTTTTTAGAAAGAAATGCATTCTAATAGCCGTTTAGAGTATATGTGGTCAGACGTGATGTGGTGAAAAGCAGTGAGGGGGGACAGGAGAAAGGGGGAGGAGAGGAGAGAGGGGCAGTAGAAGATCATGTCCCCAAACCACCGTCAGAAAAAGCTCACCCAGCCGGGCAAAAGAGAAAATTGAAACGAGAATTGGAAGAACACAAGAGGGCAACACAGCAGGGTGTGGTGGCACATTTGGAAATGACATCTTATTCTGTGCAATATGGCCCTGAGTTTATCCTGGGCAGAACCCATATCCTGATTCACATGCCCCATAAATATCAAAGGCTGATGATAGCTGGCAGGATGCCCTTGAGGTACGCATACTCACCTCTAAACTGTCCAGCCTGGGTTTGAATGCCAACCCAGCTGTAAACTGTTATCCTGGTGTTTCACAAGCAGAGTGATTCATCAATGCGTGTGCCATCCCTCGCATGGACATTAAACTTGGCATCAGGTCTACCGTCATTAGTTGGTGGACGTTATAGATCACACAGTATCCTTAACAAAGAGTAAACGAGCTATCAGAATAGATTCACAGTGGAATATATTCATCTGCAGACTCAAGAAAATATGAATGTGAAGTTGGGGACACCATCCCAAAAGTTTTACTCCACTAACCTATAGACAAAGGCCTTTTAGGCTTGCCCAGTCAGTAGTGCTGACCTTTCAAAGGATGACTTGGAATAATAGAGGATGTCTACTTTGAGGCTCGATTTGGAAATCAGATAACTAAAACGGTCAACCCAAGAAGTGTTATGAATAATGGTTGAGTCCTAAAAGTTCAAGAGACTAAACCTTCAAGAGACATTGGCTAAACATGTTAATAGATGGCTTGTTAGGCCTTCAGGAATGACAGGGTGAGACTTTGAGATTTTCCATGATTGAAAGACAAGCTCCATTTCTCAGATCAGCATACACTGTAATCAATTCGAATCAGGAGTTAGTGATGCAACCCCCTTCTTCGTCCTGCACTGTGATGGGGTACTGCATGGCACGATGGGGACTCATTTGTAAAAATGAAGAGAAGGTTTTCCAGGAATCGGAGAGGTCGTTTACATATTATTCATTTCCTTGGATGTTGTGTCGGCCCGTTGCCCCATTGCTGCACTGCCAGTACGTTGCCTTTTCCCTTCTGTCACTTCTATCTTCCATGAGGCCACATTTTGTATTTACAATATAGTTGTGAATAAAATAACATTGATAATATTAAAATGGTCGGACTGCCTTGTGTTCCATCAGAATCTATCGTTCCTGATCCTTGGAACCCAGGTTCAAATTCCATACATTATAGGTATTTGTCTGTTGTGTACTTACCTCATCGCAATTCATAGCCTGGTGTTGGCTTCATGGTTCGGGTGGCGGCTTGGGATCCCAGGGTCCTGAGTTCAAGCCCCGTTCTGAATTAATACACCAAGGGGTTGACTCAGCCTGTCATCCTTCCAAGGTCGGTGAAATGAGTACCAGTGTGTACTGGAAGAGGGGCACTGCATCAGCGACACAGTTGCGCTTCCAAGAAATGATAGCTTCCCCAGCAGCTAAGCTGCCATATGCAAGAAAAAGAAGATCGCAATTCATATAAATATAGATTGATGTATTCTAATCTCCTTGTCCGACTTGTAATTTATACATAAAATTCCTAATAAGCATTCAATCGGTTTTAAATAATTATGGGCGCTATCTCTCATCATATTCAACAAATGGCATCAATATGCTTTCACACCTCCTGACAGCTGTTCATATTGACAAAACCTTTTCCTACCTTTGTATATCACATGCAGTGTTTGTCCCCCAATACTATCTTCCAACTCTGTGTTTTTCCTCCTTATCTCCCCCCCCCCTACATTTTCCAACCCCTTAAATGTTCACTGCAAGCCATAATTAGCTGCACTATGACGGGCTTGTCACAGAGTGCCCAATTTGTTTGGAGGGTTTTTCACCTTCAGACGTCACAGCTAATAGTCCTGGAGCCCCGGCTGCCAGCACGCTTCCAAGGGACGTCCCAGACTTCATTAGTGTCTCTAATGCATGGCCACCCTGTATTTCCTCACTTCTGCACACCTTGGATTCACAAAGCTAGGCACAGGCCTCAGAACGTGCATACACACTCTCAGCTTGCCTCCACTGTGGAAGTCTCTGCGCAGCAACTTTTACATTTGCCTTCTCACACGGAAAAAGAAGCAAACATATTAATGAGTTTCATTATTATGCACCGTACTTGTCCGATTTCATCCCATTTCTTAATAATTACAGTTCCATTTTTAAAACTGAGATTTTTTGTTTTTTTTATAACAGTCGTTTATTTTGCAGGTTGAACACGTTCGGTGTACATGTAGTAGTTGTGGATATCTTCCTTAGTTAATTTTTCATCTTATTCAGGAAGAGGTCAAACTCGAACCTGATCACTGGGTAAGTTACAAACTCTGGAATTAAAATCTGTGTTTGGAGTATTTGGGAGAGTCATATATTTGAAACAAATTTTGGAACTGTTTTATAATGCATGTTAAGATAAAGGTGATGATTTACTTCGAAAGCGTACAATATTCCAAAGGAGGGAATATCACAATTTTTTCTTTTCTCCCATGTCAATAAGTTGCACATTTAAATAAACCTGTGCCTTTTTATCCCCCCAAAAATGCTATGTTCCAAGAATGCATATGCGAGCAAACAAGATCATACAATTCCAAATTTGGAGGGGAACCTATATTTTGATAAATCCTTGTGTTTTTCGCATTGTCACGTGTGCACTTTTTATCAGCATGATGCCTTCACGCGTACATTATTGTGATGTCACTTCATGCCGATAGAAAAGTATGTACATGTAAGAATATGTTCAAAGCATTTGTGATTGGAAATAAAATGGGTCAAAGATCACAAAAATGGGTCAACGATCACTTTCCCTCCTTTCATGTGCCGATGATACATGAAACCTGGTGTTGGCTTAAAGGTTAGGGTGGTGGGCTTGGGATCCTAGGATCCTGAGTTCAAATCCCACTTGGCTGTTGAATTAATACCAGGTGGGGTTGACTCTGCCTGTCATCCTTCCAAGGTCGGCAAAATGAGTGCCAGCTTGCTGGTATCCTGTGTCGGAGTGGCGACCCATCCATGATTGTGCCCAATTGCCAAGGAGACTGCTTAAGCAGCACCAACACTCTGCACAGAGTATGGTCCCATTGGATGAATGGATGGATATGTGAATAAGTATAACTTGACTCTTAAAGTGATTGCTAGCTCACAAAGACATTGAAAGAATCAATCAAAGGATTACAATGGAATTCCACAATGAGGAGAAGGAAAAGGAATAAAATGCCTTTCACCCATTTTTATTTCCAAAATGAATTTATTTTATCTTTTAACCTGTATACCCTTTACTATGTGCATGAAGTGATGTCACAGTCATGCACAAAATGATGACATCATGTTGATATAAGTTGGGAAAAACCTGAGGTTGCTTCAAAATATAGGATTCCACCTGAGAATGGGGTAGGACCTTTATTCCTGGATTAGCCATACCTCCTTTATTGCGATGATCCTGGGTGCATTGCTCCCCATACTGGCACCTGCCTTTGTCTCCAAGCTGCTGCTCTTGCCTGAAAATCACTTTAGAAGGTCTACTGCTGAGGTCTGTGCAGCAGTTCACTTACCACAGAAGTGTTCATCCTGCAGACAACACTGCTGATAAGAAAGTAGCTACTCATATCCGGAAGGCTTGTATGGCTTCTGAATCCAGGAGATTTAACATTAAGGACATCAGGATTAAGACTAAAGTTCAGATGTAGACCACTGTTATCAACAGCATGCTCAATATGGGTGATCTACAGTTGACCTTTGAAAGCATAAGATTTTCACATGAGACATTTTCACTCAATGCCAAATGTGAAACAAGAAGACCAGGTCAGTCATTCAAATGGACTGCAACGTATGGGTAGGAAGAGCATTGTGGCCCTCAATAGGAGAGCACAGTTGCATTGGATTGCACTCATCATTCCCATGGAGGACACAGGGCTCCGGATACAGGCATGTTTGGTGAATTGCTTGATGGTATTTGCAAGTGAAGTTTGAAAAACATATGGAAGAAGAACATGCTCAGGAAGTTTTATTTCTGAATGATATCGGAATTGATATCTACAACTGCGAGTAGGAGAGATTTCATGGTGATAAATAGAAACTTAGATTGCTCAATTAAGTGAGTCTCAGCATTTGCATCCAGTAATAAAACCAGACACTATC
Source organism: Eptatretus burgeri (assembly GCF_056783735.1). Classification (NCBI taxonomy): domain Eukaryota; kingdom Metazoa; phylum Chordata; class Myxini; order Myxiniformes; family Myxinidae; genus Eptatretus; species Eptatretus burgeri. Next base: position 60,126,024 of record NC_140969.1, read on the forward strand.
CCATTCAGATTGCTTGTCAACTGAGACAACAACAGAAGCATTTTACAATTATATATACACAAGCAAACAAGGTCATTATGGTGTTTTGGTTTAAGGGAGATCTTTGAAGGATTAATGTGAAAAGGAATGAACGGCGAGAGAATGAAGGAAGAAGACAAATGGTGGGTTGACGTGCTGTACTGCGGTTTCCTGGTGTGGAAGAACATTATATTGCCAATGAGGAGAGCACGAGCACACAAGTTGGACTTACCAGCTCCACGACTGTTTGACAATCATGATGAATACAATATTGCACAGCGATGGAGAAAATGGCGACCGAGTTGGAGTGCAATATGTCCACTGCGAACATTACCGAAAAGGAACAAAAACATGCTGTCCTGCTGCACATTGCTGGCGAAGCTGTACAAACCGTCTTTGAGACAGTTAAACAAACCATCTAACAGCACAGCATGCATCGATCGCAGGAATTGGCATCGGGAACTCATCACATTTCTGCTAAATTTTTGTACCACAATGCATAGCGTCACATGGGCATCTCCAGTAGCACCTATTTTAGGAAGAGCAGTCCTCACTAAAATCCCTTCCCTCCAACTCGGATAAATAATGCTGTACTCCAAAATGCCCTGGACCGAGACTTGGTTATCGAACTAAAAATCAAACAAAATGCACATGCCAAGCAGCACTCCTCAACCCACGTCATGCATGTGGGTGATGCAGTTCTTCTACACCAACCGATACAGAATAAGCTGAGTATCAACTCCTGCTCCGTCACAAACGTAGACTATAATGTGGGATGGGAGAGCGTTGAGACGTGTGAGGAAGTCAGTGCAGGTGGTAGCAGTATTGAAGATTGCAAATATGTTGTCCACATATCGGTCGTATACCATGGGTCTAAGATTCACAATCAATTCATGGAAACGACGCTTCTCATGAAAGCCGACAAAAATGTTTGCGAGCGGTGGACCTAATGGAGATCAAACGTTACTCTATCTACTTGTGCATACATGTTATCGTTGAAGCTGAACTCCACTGCTCATGTTGCCACCTTCATGAGTTCCACAAAGACTGCTTCAGAAATGGAGAGTGATTCGAGGTTGTGGCATGTGCGAGGACTGAAGCAGATTTACGTGTTCTTGAAGCCATATTTATGCACACATGAGCTCCTGATCCTTGTAAACAAAGAGAGTTTGTGCAAACACTGCATTTGATCTGACCTGGATCCATGGGTGTAAATCCTGGGGAGGATGGGGAGGATCCCCCCCCCATTTTTTTTTGCCCGAGGGAGATGATCAATAGGACCATCCCCCCATCCCCGCAATAATTTTCCATGCACTGAAAAGAAATAGACAAATGTTTTAAATAATTCGTAAAAAAAAAACAATATTAAAATTTCTCGAAGCACCAAACATGTCATTAGGAAATTATGTATCTAAATTTATATAGAGGCTATGCACAACCACATGCTGTGTACCAGAAATGCATAGCATGCACAGTTTAGTCTATTTTCCCAATGTTTGAGGGTTTTTTTCTTGCAGTGGCCAGGTGGGCCTTTTGTCATGTCTTTGTAATAGTGATATTGAGGATCAATTTTCTGGTTCAGGGCCATTCAAAAATTACACAAGCAAGGACATAATTTTTGTAACACCCAGGATGTTAATTAAATATAGGACCTCCTGTCCTGAAGCCCACCTGGATGAGGAGCAACAGTCACTCAAACCCCTGCAGACCCCCTTAGACCCTGAATTTTTTATGCTGTGAACAAACTTTGGTACATTAAGGACAATGAAGGATGTGGTCAAGTTTCATCGAAATTATTTGTGTCGTTCGGAGAAGAGAGCAAATACCTCTTTTGGCGGATCATAAGCACCCCCCCCCCCCCGTAGATTCCCTTAATAAGCACAGATTTGATGCAATCAATACACTTTGGCACACATCATGGGTGAAGAATGTTGTGGTCAAGTTTCATTCAAGTTGTGTGTACAGTTTTGGAGAAGAGAGTAAATTCCTATTTTGGGGGGTAACCCACCCCCCCCGCCTCGTAGACACCTTGATGAGCACAGATTTGTATGCAGCCGATAAGCTTTGGTACAGTGCTTATAGAAAGTCCATACCCCCTTTCAAGATTTTAAAATTTTCAGAATTAAATTACATCAAAACAGGCGTTTTCCACCTTTATTTACACATCGTAACCCACAACTTCCAAGTGAAAAAGTTATTCTACAAATTGCAGAAAAATAATTAAAAATACAAAACTAGAATATCTTGGTTAGAAAATAATCCACCCCATTATCATAGCAATTGTAAATTAGCTCAGGTGTACCCAATCACCTTCAAAGTCGCTCAACAAGTTGATTGTCCTTCGCCTGTGTTAAATTGTAGTGATTCTGATGATTTCAGAATAAAATCAGCTGTTCCTGTAGGTTTCCTCTGCTGGGTAGTGCATTTCACAGGAAAGTCTTAACCATAAGGCCAAAAAAAAAAAATGTTGCATTGGCGTAACGGGTCACTGAAAAATAGGGTAGGTCGGTCGGGATCTTTTTTTTTTTTTTTCCTAATAAATCCCAAAATTTTTGGATAATAAATCCCAAAATTTAATAAATCCTAATAAATCCCTCCCAAAATCTCCCCCGGCTCGAGTACCACCCTTTTTGTCGGCGGGTTCTGTCGCAAACTGCAAACAAAAAAAAAACGTAGGGTCGGCGGAATTTTTAGGGTCGGGCGGGTTACGCCAATGCAACATTTTTTTTTTTGGCCTAACCTTCAAGGAGCTTTCAAAAGACCTCTGGGAGAAAGTTGTGGAAAGGCACAGATCAGGGGATGGGCATAAAATATTTCAAATCATTGAATATCACTTTGAGCACAGTCAAGACAATCATTAAGAAGTGGCAGGCATGTGGTACCACCAAGACCCTGTCTAGATTAGGCTGTCCCTCCAAACTGGATGACTAAGCATAGAGGAGACTGATCAGAGAGGTCACCAAGAGGCCATTGGCAACTTTGAAAAAGATACATGCCTTTATCGCAAAGACTGGTCACTGTGTGCATGTGACAACAATATCCCAAGCACTCCACAAGTCTGGCCTGTATGGTAAGGTGGCAAGAAGGAAGCCATTACTCAAAAAAGCTCACCATGAGTCCCATTTGAGGAATGCAAATGTACACTCTGGAGATTCTGAAGCCATGTGGCAAAAAGTTTTGTGGTCTAATGAGATCAAGATGGAATTTTATGGCCAAAATGCAAAATGTTACCTTTGGCACAAATCCATCATAGCACATCACCCAAAGAACACCATCCCTACTGTGAAGCATAGTGGTGGCTGCATCATGTTATGGAGATGTTTCTCATCAGCAGGGGCTGGCACACTTGTCACACAGAAAAATCCGAGAAGAAAATCTGCTGCCCCCTGCAAAGAAAGCTGAAATAGGGATGGAAGTTCACCTTTCAGCATGACAACGACCCAAAGCACACAGCCAAAGCTGCACTGGAGTGGCTGAGGAGCAAAAATATAAATGTCCTTGAATGGCCCAGTCAGAGCCTTGACCTAAATCCAATCGTAATGCTATGGATGACATGAAGATTGCTGTCCATCAATGCTCCCCACACAACTTGACTGAGCTTGAACAGTTTTGTACAGTAGAATGGGCATATTTTACCAAATCAAGGTGTGCAAAGTTGGTAAAGACCGAACCCAACAGACTCACAGCTGTAATTGTTGTCAAAGGTGCTTCCACCAAGTATTAACTCAGGTAGGTGGACACTTATCCAATCAAGATATTCTGGTTTGGTATTTTTAATTAATTTCCTGAAACTTTTAGAATTTGTTTTTAACTTAGAAGTTGGGGGTTACGATGTGTAAATAAAGGTGGAAAAAGTCTGATGACATGTATGATCACACATGAGTGGAAATTGGCACACACACACACACACACACACACACACACACACACACACACACACACACACACACACACACACACACACACACACACACACACACACACACACACACACACACTAATTTCTAACCCTAACTCACCTACGGACACTGCTCGAGCGCATAAGCTCACCTGACTAAAATCCAGGTGAACTAATAATAATAATTACCATTTCATGGCGTGAGGCGCATAGGAGCTGCTGAGACAGCTTCATTGGCAAGGGAGTATAGTCCTGGACGGGTCATCACTCCAACGCAGTCAACCCACATGGTTTTATGTCAACCATACGACAAGGTCTCAAACTCAGGACCCTACAATCTTTAAACAGAACCCAAATTCTCAAACAACCTCGATGCTAATCTATACCTTGATACCCCAAAAAATAGATCTGATGTATCTTTGTCCAATTTATAAAGTCGGTAATTTTGCGATTTAGTGTCGAAATCTTCTTCACAATTATCCGTGACATCGCACCCAGAGTCGACCACCACATTTGTATTGTCCATGGGTTGCATCGCAGTAAGGTTTAATTAAAACGACAAGTAATTTTCGATTTTTCACAAATATGTTGACTCGATGTGTCCTTCCTTGGTGATTGTAGTAATACAAACCGAGAAGGTTTCATGTGACACCAATGGCCGAAAGACCCTAAGCTGCCAGAAATTGGATGAAGTTTGTCCAAAATACCCGCTTCTGGATCGGGCTTACAAAATATTCGCTTTTATGCTTGGAACATTGTACAGAGCATTGTTATGAAACAACAGATATGGCTAGATTTTGTGGTTATTCGCCATGATTGAGAGAGGATGTCTGTGCTGTGCCATGTCCCACTATCGTATCTGTGCTTTACTGGGCCATGTCCCACCATCGTGTCCATGCTGTGTTGTGTCCCCCTGTTGTGTTTGTGTTGGCGTGTCCATGTTGTGTCATGTCCCACTGTCATGTCCATGCTGTGTCATGCTGTGTCCCACCGTCATGTCCATGCAATGTCGTTCCTTGTCTCACTATCATGACTGTGTTGTGTCATGCCGTGTCACACCATCATATCCATGCTGTTTCATGTTCCACCATCGTGTCTGTGCTGTGTCATGCCATATCCTACCAACATGTCCGTGTTGTGTTTCAGCTGGAGTAGTATAACTGATTTATCAACAATTACAAAATCCCTTATACACCATCAATGGAATGAAAAAACAAAATCTGTCAATGTGTCGTGAACATGCAACCGGTGTTTTCATCTTCACTTGGTATGGCAGCCATATTGGATTAAAGGAAAAACTTTGGCCACCTCTCTTGTTGCCATCTTTGTCTGAATCGCATGTATAAGGCTCAAAACGATACGGCTCCATAATTCCCCCGAAAGTGTTTCCATCACGAATTTTTTCTGCACTAGTTTCTTCAAAATCCCACTGATCAGTTTCAACATACTGAGAACCTGCAGAGTTGCTAATGTTGATAAAATCAGGATCGGAATCAGAGCTCAAAATATGGTACACTGTTTCTCCATGTAAAGCTGCCATTTGGATTGAGGTGGTGAGTGTGATGTCACTGGTGAAAATCGAAAATCGACACTCAGGCTTTTTTCGGGACTTGGTGATTTTCAAAAAAAAAATTCCTTTCTTCATGATAGACCGTGATTAATGATTTTCAATTGTTTTCAGAAGAAGAAAAAATTGTGTTGGAGTTCCCCTTTAACCCAGCCACCTTAACTGTTCAGTTAAAGGCCCAGTCACACCTTGACGTTTTAGCCAGCTTATGCCGATTTTTGAAAAAATTTGTCTAAAACGCTGGCACACGTCGAATACGTTATGGGTACGTTTTGGAAACATTGAGAGCACGCTGAAAAACACTGCCATACGTCGTAGTACGCTGGCTTTCATCGTTGTACTTTGTGGTTGTCCTCAAATTTTAGCATGCTTGAAATTTTACGACTTATGCCAGCGTATGACTCACAACTTCCGCTACACTGGCCGGAAGTTGTAGGCACATTATGCGATCGTTGACACACGTCGATACACGTTACTTGTAAGTTAATCATAAGTCGAAACACGTCGAGGTAATGTTTAGCGTACCCGAAACTTATTTCTAACCTATGATTAACGTGTTGTAGGCACGTTCCGCGATCGTTGATACACGTCCACACTCGTTACTTGTAAGTTACTCATAAGTCGAAACACATCAAGGTAATGGTTAGCGTCAGTGTTCCAGACTCCCTGTTTTTGTTTTTTTGTTTTTCTTCGGTATGACGGTGATGTTGACACTTCGATTTCTAGTGTGGTTATGATTTAAATCGTTGAGCGGCAGCCTTTTAATTATATTATATTATAACCACACTAGAAATCGAAGTGTCATCATCACCGTCATACCGAAGAAAAAAGAAAAGAAAAAAACCAGGGAGTCTGGAACACTGACGCTAACCATTACCTTGATGTGTTTCGAATTATGAGTAACGTACAAGTAACATGTGTCGACGTGTGTCAACGATCGCATATCGTGCGTACAACTTATTCCCATCGCATGTGGAACGTATGAAGCATACGGCAAGTACGTCGTAAAATTTTTAACACGTTTAAAATTTCAAGACGTACTCCACTTACTACGACGTATGATAGCGTACTTTCGCGTTCTATTCACATATACCAAACTTACCCATACCGTATTCGACGTGCGCCAGCGTTTTAGACGCATTTTTCAGAAGTAGGCAAATACTGGCAAGATCACCAAGGTGTGACTGCGATGTTGACACTTCCATTTCTCCGGCGGTTATGATTTGAATCGTTGTGCGGCAGCCTTTTAATAGGCTACGCCACGTGATCGTCGGTGATAGGTGCAGCGCGCTATGCATACGTTAGACTATCGTTGGGCATAGGTTGTGAATGCCGACAACAGGCTAAGCATTCGTTGGTATAAGTTATCTATAAGACAACGAAACGTTCTGTGTCCATTACTAATATGTTATGCATACGACCAACTCGTTATGAATACGTCCGAATCTTTAAAAAAAACATCAAAAATTCAGCGTAAGCCAGCGATTTACATACATTTTAATACGTTGCCATTGCTGGCTAAAACGTCAAGGTGTGACTGGGCCTTAACAGCAGGCTTGTGGTGTTAATTACGAAGGTAAAATTCGATTACGCAAGTAAGTAAGAAAGTAAGTACTTAATTATGTATCAGCGATGTAACATGGGGAAGGAGGAGAGGGTGTGCCATTGTTGAGCTTGAGTTGTCAGCATCAGATTGTATGGAAATATAATGTAAAAATAAATAAGAATCATCGGATGTCTGTCTGTCTGTCCGTATGTCTGTTTGTTCACGCTTTTTGCAAGGACTGCTGGACCAACGACCATCAAATTTGGCATGCAGACTTAGGTTGTTCTAAGTGTATTTTCATCTACAACCTCAGCCTTTAAAGACCCAGAAGAACCATAAGACCTTTTTTTAACATGCTTGAGAGATTAGAATATGTGCTTGAGAAAAGACTTTCTACTTGCTTGGGAGATAAGACCCATAAGACCCTTAAGACTATTGACTTCCCTGAACAAAATGAAGACACTTTAAACCCCCGAATACTCCAAAGACCCTTTGGACCTCAAAGATGGTTGAGATCCCGAAGACCCTGAAGACCCTTACGTCTTTTGAAGACAATAACCCCAAGACCCCTTACAACCGGAAGACCTTTAAGACCACAAAGACCCTTAAGACTTTGAAGACCCTTTAGAACTAAGAGCCCAAAGACCCTTTAACACCTCAAAGACCCTGAACACCCCAATGACCTGTAAGACCTTAATCCTCTCTCAAAAATCCCCCCCTCACCTTTCTCCCACCTTTCATCCCCCTCACTCTTCCTTCTCAAAGTTGCCCCCCCTCTCATCCACCAAGCTGCCTCCCTCCACTGCCCTCTCACCTCCATCTCTTCACTCCACCTCCTCAAATCCTCAACTGCCTCCTTCCTTGTCTCTTGACCCCCCCCTCTCCCATCACAGGAGAGCCGTTTCTCCTCCTCATATGGCCCCCTCCCCTCGCTGTTCTGCAATACCCCACACTCCTTCAGCAACCCTCCTTACCTGCCCCCCTCGTCCCTTGTCCTACCCTCCTCTCCCCCTCCACCTCCTGCACCCAAAGCCTCCTCCCCTTCCTCTTCATTAAAAGTGTGGACCTCAAATATCCGGGGCCTTCGCTCAAACCTTTCAGATCTTTCCATACAGGTTGCCACTGACAAACCAGACATTATCTGCCTAACAGAAACTTTCCTCTCCCAAGACGTGTCTGACTCCCAAGTATCTCTCCCTGGCTACTCCCTCTTACGGTATGACAGACCTGAGCCTCGTCCTGGTGGAGGTGTTGCTCTCTTCATCAAAGACTCTATTCCTCACTCTCCATGCACTGCTCTCACTCCCCCACACCCCCAGGAATACGGTATGACAGACCTGAGCCTCGTCCTGGTGGAGGTGTTGCTCTCTTCATCAAAGACTCTATTCCTCACTCTCCATGCACTGCTCTCACTCCCCCACACCGCCCCCTGGCTTCGGCTTCCCCTCCACTCCCACCTCATGTTTATATGTGTACTGTACCGTCCACCGAACAGTGATGACTCCATCTACACCTCACTATCCGAAAACATGGACCATCTTCTATCTTCTCATCCAAACTCTCTCTTCCTCTTATGTGGTGACTTCAATTGTCATCACGCCAGTTGGCTCGGTGTGGATACCTCTCTCACCTGCCATGGCACCTCAGCAAAAGCTTTCTGCGACTCATTGGGACTGACTCAATCGGTCAACTTCCCGACCCGGATCTCAACCAATGGTACTCCATCTCTTCTGGATCTGATTTTGACAAATTTCCCTGACAATATCTGCTGCTCTTCCTTCGCTCCAATTGGTTTTTCTGACCACGTCCTTGTCAAAGTGGACATCTCTCTGGCTGTTATCAGAGAACCACCTCACCACCGTCGAGTCTGGCATTTCACTCAAGCCGACTGGCAGGGTCTCCGAGCAGCCATCAAACTGACAGACTGGTCTCCTATCACTACTTTCTCAAACATCAACTCATCCTGGGAATTCTTTCAAAGAAACTTGCTCTCCCTCATGCACAGATTTATCCCCTCTCGTGTTCAGTTGTCTTACCCTTCCTCCCGCCCTTGGTTTACTGAAGCTTGTGGCGAGGCAGTTGTCCTGAAACAACTTGCCTTTGCCTCATGGAAAGCAAACCCAACTGAGGGCAATCTCAGTTCTTTCCACAAAGCTCGGAACAAGTGTGTATCTACCCTCAGGAGAGCCAGAAAACAACATCTTTCTCATCTCAAGTCTGAACTCTCAAACCTCTCCCCCTCCTCAAAATCCTGGTGGCGTTTAATCAAATCTGTTTCTGGTGTATGTTCCCCCTCCATCCCCTCCCTTACCTCAAATGGCCGCACTGCTGATTCCACACGTGATAAAGCTGAATGTCTAAACTCGGTGTTTGCAGCTAAATCTTGTGTCCTAAACCCATCACTATCTCTACCCACTTTACCCAGTCGCACCCAACTGTCCCTGGACTCTGTATCCTTTTCTCCTGACAAGGTGGAGAGCTTGCTTTCAAACCTCGAGTCAGATTCTGCAACCGGTCCAGACGGCATCAGCCCACGTGTCCTCAAAGCCTGCTCTTCTGCTCTTGCTCACCCTCTCTCTGTTCTATTCACCCTCTCATTTGCCCAAGGTCATCTGCCATATGCTTGGAAATCTGCTAACATCACTGCCCTGCATAAAAACGGTGCAAAAACAGATCCCTATAACTACAGACCAATCAGCCTTCTCCCAATCATCAGCAAGGTGATGGAATCCATCATCGCTTCAGATATGAAATCCTTCCTCTTCTCCAATGGCTTGATTTCCAATCATCAATTTGGTTTCAGACGAGGTCACTCTACCCTGGATATGCTGCTTCTGCTCTCCCATCAATGGATGGAGGTCCTCAATGCCAGACAGGAAATCCGAGCCGTATCCCTGGACATATCACGTGCTTTTGACACAGTCTGGCACCCTGCCTTACTCACCAAACTCTCTTCCCATGGTATTCAAGGCCATCTCCACTCATGGCTCGCAGACTTCCTCTCCTGTCGCAGTCAACGTGTGGCCCTAAATGGAGTTCTTTCATCCCCTCTTCCTGTGCAGGCTGGAGTTCCTCAAGGTAGCGTTCTGGGCCCTGTTCTTTTTCTGGTTTTCATCAATGATCTCTCGGACTCTCTGGAAAATCCTCTATTTCTCTTTGCCGACGACTCCACCCTCTGCCGTACCATCTGTCATCCCTCAGACCGGCAAGCAGCAGCTTCTTCACTCACTGCAGATCTGGATAAAATCACAAACTGGTCCAACACGTGGAACATGTCTTTCAATCCAGACAAATCTCACACTCTCACTATGTCTCTTCGAAAGGACCGTTTACAAAACCCCCCATCCACTTTCTCAACAATCCTCTGGAAGAAGTCTTTTCTTTCAAGCTTCTAGGTCTCACTATCTGCCATGACCTTTCCTGGGAAAGTCACATTTCCAACCTCGCCTCAAAAGCCAGTCGCCGACTGGGAATCCTCCGTCGTGCTAAGTCCTTCCTCGGCCCTCTTGAGCTCCTGACCACTTACAAAGCTTTTGTCCGTAGCCTGATGGAGTACTGCTCTCCCCTCTGGGCTGGTGCTCCTGCCTCCCACCTTTCTCGGCTTCACGCTGTCGAAACCAGGACATTTAAGATCATCGGCATCTCCCGCAATGAAGCTGAGTCTTTGGGCCTCTCACTCAATCACCGCAGGTTGGTCGGTGGTCTTTCTGTCTTCTACCGACTCCTCTCCAGCCTTGCCCCCCCTGCTCTCTCTCTGCGATTTGTCCCCACCACATTTCCACAGGGCGCTCAAGGTCCGCCAACAACCCCCTTCTGGTAAAACTACCAAAATCACGAATCACTGCTCATCTTCACTCTTTCATTCCTCTTTTTTCCCGCCTTTGGAATAAACTTCCTCACTCTATTCTTTCCCATTCTTCCCTCCAGGCTTTCAAAACAGCTGTTCACCACCACCTCTTATCTTCCCCCATCCAAATCCTCGATCTTTTCTACCCCCGATAATCCACCCAAGCCCACTTCCTTCATTTCTCCTGCTTTCCTTCCTGAAAGTCCCTGAAATGTCCATCTTCTCTTCGCCATGTTCCCCGTCCCATCCCCATCCCTCTCCCTTCCACAGTTCACCTAATGTGTCTGTTCCCCACTGTTTTGTCCCTTCCACTCCCGCCCCTCTTGTCTCATGCCTCCTTGCTGTGAGTTGTGTTAGCTCTCATACGAGCCTTGACCAAGGTATACAAAAAAAACAAAAAAAAACCCCAAGACCCCTTACAACCGGAAGACCTTTAAGACCACAAAGACCCTTAAGACTTTGAAGACCCTTTAGAACTAAGAGCCCAAAGACCCTTTAACACCTCAAAGACCCTGAACACCCCGATGACCTGTAAGACCTTAAAGACCTCAAAGACACTTAAGACCCAAAAACTCCTGAAGACCCTTAAAATCCTTTTACCCACTGGTGTTCCCGAAAGACCCCTTTACCCACTGGTGTTCTGGCTCTCCTGCCACCCCCCCTACACAGTCCCCACCCCCCACCCCATCGGTTCTCCTGCCCCATTCTCAGCCCTGCTGGCTCTTCTGTTTCTCCCACTTCTCAATATCCCCCCCCCCACCTGGGCAACACCAGGTAACCCTGCTCGTGGTCAATAAGCATGTGCATATTTAAGGTTGTTACAAAACAAGATTTTTCATGCATTTTTGTGATATTATTGTTCATGAGCCAGCAGGTTTTTAACGACATTCTTTTGCTGCTATGTTATTTTACACTAAGAATACTATTAATTATTATTACTAGGGGACCAAGCCATTCTGGCTGTACCGTATTGATTTTGATTTTCTCCAGATTATTATTATTATTATTCCCCCCTTTTGACCTTTTTTCATTTTTATTCACTTTTACATTTGTTGTTTTTGCAAACACTTGTCCAATCATTGTGAAGCTTTCAAAATAGGAGCCACTGTAATTGTAAAAAAAAAAATTTTTTATTGAGAATTGTGAGGTCATCGGTCACGTGGTATGGCTGCCATATTGGATGAAAGGAAAAACTTTGGACATCTTCATGGAAACCACCCAACAAACAAAATTGAAACTTGGCATGTCATCAACTCCCCATATGGAATAAAGCTTGATAACCATGACATCATCAGTAAAGTGGTTTGTCAGCCATAATTGGTTGAATCAAAATCCTTATCCGAAAAATCTGAAACTTCAGATATCTGATCTTTGACCTAATTCTACTACAGCATTATATTATGGCATCGTCGTTCACGTGATTTAGCAGCCATATATCCCTTTTAAGTGCTGTGACTAAGAGGAAGTAAAATTAGCTTCGATTTCTTGTTTGATTTTATGTTTAGACAATAGAATGATACAGACAGATGCACTCATTGTTCAAAGATAGAATGATACAGATGTGCGAAAATAAAGGTTTATCTTATCATTTCCGGCATTGTGGAATGAGTCCTGTTTTCCTAGTAATTAGCTAATTGGCCTTTTCTTCACCATTTGTTATTAGGGCCCACAAGTGGCCCCAGAGTTCAGAGTATGATTTCCCCAATTTAGGCATGGTCACACTTGGCTGGGTCTTTCAGGTGGATGTAACCTCTGAGCACGTGACAATTGTTTGGGCATATAAAAGGAAATGCTGTTGCAAATGCCTTGGTTGGTTCATCTGCTGAGCACCAAAATTATTGAGGTTTCAACCCATTCATCTGAGTCCTCAGAATTATTGGTGAGTCTGTAGCAGCTAATACTTTCCTATGCCTAGTCATCGATCAAAATGACAAGGAGCCAGTCTGCTTCTTCCTTATAAAGGTTCTTCCTAAAATGGCATTTGCAGTCACATTTGTGACTTAGATTATTGGGTTCAACAAAAACAATGATATCATACTACATTTCAAGAAGTGTCTGTGTGTTTGGTTGTTTGTGTCTTGATTTGATTTGTATACACTCCTGAACCGCTGGACGGAATATGTTGAACACTCGAGGTTGTATTTGGAGCGTCTATGGGAATGTTTAAGGTGGAAAATATTTTTCCTATTCCTGGGGGTTCATGGTGGGGGAAAGAGCCCAATTCTCTCTTTATAAGTAAATAATATTATGTGGAAGCCGGGGGGGGTCCATAGCTAGACTGTGGTAAATGTAGTATGGTCCGTGTGTTTCATTTCTTGTAGGTTAAATTGCCATGTAATAGGGATCAGTCAGAGTAAGTCATTTGTAACACGTGAAACTGAGGAGACAGCGTATGTAATTTATAGACAGGGCAGACATTAATTATGTATGCGTAAATACCTCTTCTTTGTAGGAAGGGCTAGATGAGGACTTGCCTTCATGGAGGCACACATCACATGTGTGCAAAAAGGCTGATTACGATCTCTCTGGCCAGTTTGTGCCAACCATGGTGGTGTAGTGGGCTTTGGAGCCCAGAAGAAAAGATATACATTTATTTTTATTGGGGCTACCCCCGTGAGCAGCACCCCAGAGGAAGACTCCACCCAGGAGGAACAGGAGAACAGGAGGCCACCAGGAGTGGACGAGTAGAGGCTCATGAGTCCACCAGAAGAAGAGGAGAGGTGTGAGTGAAAGGGGGATGGGGACCTCATTTGGAGGAGGAAGTCTCATGTGAAAGGAGCACAAACAAGTGGTTCATGGAGTTTTCTGAGGAGACATTGATTGTCGCTTTGTCTCTGTGGAATCGACCCAAGCTGGGATCACCCTTTGTTTTTGAAGGGTCTGGAGGAAGATGGCGGAGGGCAGACCAGGAGGCCTCTGTCGAAAAAGCACAAAAGGGGACCACGAGGCCTGGTCGAGGAGATACTCATCGCTAATGCTCTTCATGGCTGGGTCACATGATCGTGCTCTGGCTTTCTTCATCTTCAGAGCTACCCATCGCTTGCCCTGCTTGTTACTGGCTCTCGTCTCCCTCCTGATCTCCAAAGCAGGCTGCATTGTGTCCTGCATCCACCCTGTGCATCATAGCGACAAAGAGGAGTCCTGCTTGTATTACTGTGCTGTTGTATAAGTGTGATCTGTGTCGCCTAGTAGGTTTGGATTTGAGCTTTTATTTCTCTCCATTGTATATAAGTTTGCATATCCCCATTCTCCTCTTTGTGTCTTTTGACTCGCTTGGTTTGATCCGTTTATGATAACGTCTTATCGACCCTTCTCACTGTACTTTTCTTTTCAAAATAAATCCTTTAAAAGGTAAGAAAGCGTGTTTCAGCCATCTGCTTTCCGTGTGTGTTTGCTGTCGATTTTGGCTCATTTGGGTGACCTTGGGGAACGGTAAATTGGAGTAACACTGAATGTAATGCCATTTATAAAGACGTTGGGACCATCTCTCAGTGCTAAAGGTCTTGCCTCTGAGGAATTCCATATTAATTGGTACTCAGACTGGACAATACGTATGCTGTGGTACCGCACCGAGAGGATGTGGGGATATTACAAGTCATACCAAAAAACGCCAATTCCTGGGGAATCAACCCCGTCCGCCATTCTGGGAGAATTAACCCATCCATAACGACGGGTTCTTGAATCGTCATTATTGAAACAACATTTAATTAAAAATATGCAGAGTGATAGAAGTGGACATAAAAACGTTGCATATATGAGAATAGCAAAGAAACCAGTTAGGTGGGAAAAAAGAAAAAATAACTCACAAATGGGAAATCAAAATGTTACTGATGCAGTTTAGGTACGACTCCATTTGGAATAAGTGGGAATGAAAGGGTACTGCAGGAACATATCAGTGTTGAATGCATATGAGCACAAAGAGATGGATATAGAATGGAGAGCAGGTGATTGGAGGATGAAGGCTTGGGTACAAAGAAGGGAAAGTGGGGTGCGATCATTTTCTGTCTATCCCAAGCATTCTACCTTTTTATTTAGCACGGAGCATATGAGCTTGATGTTTATCAAAGGAAAGTTGTTTTTTTATTTTGCCTGATAAATAGAAATAAAATAAAAGCTTTCCATCTAACTAAACAACCGCCTGTGGGACTGTTTGTTGCTCTGAAATGGAAAATGTATTTCTCTTGACCTCAGGTGATATTAAAAATATAGAAATAATCACTCAATAATGTTTTATCCTTTCTTCAAGATTCATTCAATCCCGAGAGTGATACATTTCTTATTTAAATCTGATATTCCACTTCTGCAGGCAGCACTCGTAAATATACGTGGTTGGAATGATCATTCTGCTAAGCAATGGTGTTAATGCTAAGTTCTGGGGTCTTTTTTTTTTGATGCTGCAAGGTCTTTGAACACAACACCTGACTTCTTAAAAACAGATTATTGTATTAACTCGAATCTTGGGTTTTGAGATCCCAGTTCAATGGGTCACTGTTATTTGAATACCAAGTCTATACATTCGTACACATTCTGTTGCAGGTCTCGACTCGTCAGATCGGCAGCAGCTCTGGAAAGATGCAGGAAGTTCAATATCTGTGGGAACTGTGGCGGTCGTTGGAAGAAATAGTGTGGGTGGCATCAATAACAGTAACAGTGGAGGTTCTGGAGTACGGTGTCATGTTTCAGTCGATGACTCGTCAATACCATCGGCTTCAAAAAATGGTGGTCTTGATCTGTCATCCTCCACACCCTTCTCCACGACCAAGCTTTCTCCACCGATCCCACATGCAACCACGCTGATGAATGGGCAGACCAGGGGCCACACACCACGCAGAGATAGGTGAGGCTTGATCCACCAATTCCAAGATTTGGGTGCGGAGGACATTGTGGGGTTGGCTGTGTTGTGGAACTTCAATTGTCATACATTGTGCATCCAGTAAAATTACTTGCACATTAAATTATCAAGTTAATTCTACATTGAAAATAGTTTCTTAACTCATCTGGCTCACCAGACTCGGCATGTGATAGAGTGTCCGCTCTGAGTCTGGGAGGTTGGCGGTCCAAACCTGACTCCAGCCGAGTTGTACAAAAAACTTTTAAAATGGTATGTGTTGCTTCCTTGCTTGATGCTCAGCATGTAAAAAAAGGATAGAGCATGTTTAAACGACCATAGGTTGGCAACCATTGTGCAGGCTTGATGGGCATAATGGCCTCCTGCATTTAATTCCCTAGAAAGGGAAGTCATATTGATAGTACAAGCAGAAGCGATTCGATTTTCTAAACAAATGCAATAAAATTATTGTCTTTTACTTTGAATATTGTATCACATTCAATACAAACAGTATAGTTTAATTGATTATTATCAATATTTCCCAATCATATCAGGTAAAATACATGACTGTTTATAATATCATTTCCATAATACTTTCCAATGACTAAAATGCTTCATGGTTTTCTTGCCAACAGCTCATCCACAGATGAGCATGTGGATGGATCCCATGCTCTTTACGGGCATGGCGTATGCAAGTGGCCAGGGTGTGAAACTGTATGCGATGACTTGTCCGTCTTTCTGAAGTGAGTTCCACAGAAAGCACCTCCCAGCTGGCCCTCCACTCTATCTGCCTTCCCTATGTCTTTATTTTTGCCCATACACTGGAATAATCCAAAATGACACGAGCCTTTTTGGAGAGCAGTCAAATTGTGACTTGCCAAAGCTAAATATTTATGAAGAAAGAAAGGAGGAAAATAAATATAACTGCAC
This sequence comes from Eptatretus burgeri, assembly GCF_056783735.1. NCBI lineage: Eukaryota > Metazoa > Chordata > Myxini > Myxiniformes > Myxinidae > Eptatretus > Eptatretus burgeri. The sequence goes on from NC_140969.1 coordinate 60,142,658, forward strand.
ATCATCAGGACCACGATGCATTATTTAGTGCTAAAGAAAGAATTTCTTTGACGAGAGGATCCCGTGCAAATGGCAGACACTGCGCAATAAGCCATAAATTAATTTTCAATGTACGTCTGCATTTTTAAACCGTAAATTACGAGATGCAGCTTTCAATATTTTATTGCAATTGTAAGCGTTATTAAGGGTTTTCTTTTTCTTCTCTCTGGAGACTGCTGAATGAAATAAGCTGCACCAATCTGGTAAACCTGACTATCAAACAGAGAACGAGGCCATGCTTTGCATACGCACCGACATACAGTATGTGCACAGCCATTTTAGGTTCTTGCCACCCAGACATCCAGAATGAGTGCAACATTGGCAGCGGTATGCAAGTATGGTCATTGCAGGCCTGGCCTCGTAATTTATGACTTTTTAATATATTAAATGCATTAGCGGGCCATAATGAAGCCACTGCTGAAATGAAAGGGATATTTGAAAGCTCGTTCTGCCGCAAGTCTGATTACATGATTAATGAAACCCTGCCTGCATTTGCATTATCAAGGAGTAATTCGCAAGAAGAGATAAAAATCAGCCAATCCCCGGCGTGGCGTAAGGTTCCGCAGCTTTTATCGTGACTCCTGCCGGTATAAATCACAAGATATATACACTGCAGCCGCCCCATGCTACACTGCCGGTACTAAACCTGCAGAAGGCCTCAGAAATATAAAACGGGGAAGAGTTATCGCTGTCCCGGTGTGAAATAATCGCGTGTAATTGCGTTTATAATTCAGGAATTTGACTGACTGATTGAACTTGCCTTGGTTTGCATTTTCTGCGCATCACTAAGAAATGCACTGCCCAAGAAAATACATCAGATTTTTGTCTGCTGTTACAAAAAGGCCCTTTAAATCTTTCCCTGTCTCAATATGCTCTTTTGAGTTTGGTTTTTTTTTTTTTTTCAAGCTTTAAACAACACTAGCTGGCCTGCATCGGGTAGCCCACGGAGCAAACAGATACAAGTCATATGGAGAAATAAGCAGCAACAGTCACAGATAGGCCAGGCCTTAAATAAGCTCCAGAGACGAGTGTCACCAGCAGATTACCGGCAATGGTTAATCGAGTGCTCTCCTTGACCGGGCCTACTGTGTCAAGAGGCTCTGAATTCCACAAGAAATGTGGCAATTAGCATGGCAGAATCACGTCTGGCCGTAGGCAGACCTGCGGCAAACACCTGCGGCAGGGTCGCCAAGGGTCAGACAGCTGTGACATTTTTTGCAGTCTATTTTTTCCTTTCCCCTCTTCAAACTGATGTTTATGACTCGGCCTTGTCCGTAGAATATGGGCCTGAAGGACGGTGAGAGGGCAGGCATTCACACTTATAGAGAAAGATGCAAGACACCAATCTTTATCTCAGGTGTTTCACGAATCCTTTTAATTCAAAATTGGACTTTCCAGAAGATACGTTTCGGATGTTATTCACAACCTATGGAGGCCAACATTGAGAACATCATTTGGTGTGATCAAAAATGCTCCACCGTTTTGTATGGACTGTAAATACTGCAAATTCGGCCCAGCATTGCTTTGCAATATTAAGCAGTACGAATCATTTTCAATAAAACGATGGTGTCCTAGTTTATAAAATGACTCCTTCAGAGCACACCATGAATACCAGAACACCCGATTGTGCAGGAGACAAAAGTTGAGGCTTTGCCAAAGGACTTAATACTAACTGGCTTTATTGCCTGATAGAGTTCTCGGCTGTATTACCGGCATCATCTAATGAAGCAGCTAACGAGCTGTCCTCATCCAGGGAGTATAGGCCGAAGCCCAGATTCCTTTTGCACCAAACCAAGTGAACACGACACAGGAGGTGCATGCGAGCATGGTGCTCATCGGGCGAGTACACGCCTGCCTTGTTTTTCCCTGCCAGGCCAATTTCCCCCTCCATTTACTGCAAACTTCCACTGATCTTTTAATTGGCATGACGGGCTGCAGCCTGAACCTTCATGGAGCCCAGCAACCGGAATTTTCCTCAGTATTGAGATGCAAATGGAGCAGCACAGGCCAGTCTCAGGCTTGAATGCTCTGTGATTTTAGGCTTTAAATTTCAGGATCACTGATGGTTCGGACTTTGTGAGTGCATGCAAGTATCAAAAGTGGTGGAATTGATTTTGTTTCGACATGTAATATTCTGAAATTAACAAGCACTGAATTATTTCCTCCTTTGTCCAAAACATGAATTATGTTTTGTCTTTTGTTTCTGCTTTTATTATGACTGCCACGAGATGGTACTTATATATTCTGGGTCACTTGTGACAGCATTCACCGGATTTGATAATTTCTGCATTTATATGAGCAAGCAACTCTTACAAAAATTTTCCAATGCATGTCTTATGATATTTGATGAGAATTTGATGACAGTTTCATCAGATCCCAAGGGAAATGGGGAGAATTTTTAAATGGACATGCTGCATCCAAGCTGTTGCAGAATATGGCACTTAAAGAATAGGCCCATTTTCAAACCACACAGTGAGTTTCGTGGCCTTGCAACAGCGTATCTTTCTGTGCCTGCTTCATGTTGTATAGGCATCTCAACCTGGAGCACACTCTGGATGATCGAAGCACAGCACAGTGCCGCGTACAGATGCAGGTTGTGCAGCAGTTGGAGCTTCAGGTGCGTTGTTGAATGTAGTCTGAACTACAATTCACGATAAAATTCTGGGACTGTGTGAGAGTTGTCATGTGTGTGCCAGTAGATCCCTTGTCCTCTCATGAGCCCTGAGCTCTGCACCGCCACTCGCCTAAAGGATTCTGTGCCGCAGGGCCTTATTAATTGCCACGTTCTTCAGCTGGATTGCTGAGGGCATGCTAATATCCTGCTTTTCTCAGATGTATTTCTCCATACAAGTGCCACAGAATTTATCCTTCCCGCTGCTGTAGAATTTGCTGAATATTTTTCTCTCGCAGTGAAATGGTGTACTTTTAAAAGAGGTAGAGTAAGGGGGGGGGAAGCAAGTCTGGGGAATTTGAGGGGAGATGAGAAGTGTGTTGGCTGTACCCTTATCAATATGCAACAGAACACTGCAGGCTTTGCAGAAATGGAAAGACCAATGAAGACGGTAAATTTGAAGTACCAGAGATGGTGAGAAGTGCTTTCTGACCTAAAATCCTGCTAAAACACAAGGTCCCTGGTGGCAGAAAGCCTCGTGGTATGATGAATGTTGCCGCAAAGAAGTGGCTGGCCTGTACGATAGGCCTGGAAGCGCGGTAATGATGCTGCATGTGCACCATAGGCCAGGGGTCGGGAACACTGCTCCAGTGGCACTGAAGAACGCTTTGCTGTGTAACAGCAACCCACAGACGCTTGCGCTTGCTCCTGAGGGCATGCGTAATGCAGCTCCTTCCGCCTTGTTAGAGGGCCGACTTTTTGACCGCCGTGGCTCTGTGGGGAGAGCGAGGGGGAGTTAAAGACACACATGCAACTTTTTCACTTTTACCTTGTTTTGTGCGTCGGCCTGTAAATACATATCTTGTGTACCTGTGTCGTTGCCTCGGTAGAATAAGTGTCTGATGCAAGACCTAAAGGCTCTAATTGTGATTCCTATTGTCATGGTGCCATAATCTTACAAGCTCGAGAATGTATCTGATTGCATGCTGAATGGATAAGCTATCAAGAGTTATGCTTGAAGTAACAGCCTTGAGTTGTTTTTTTTGGTCCACAATGACTATGTTGCTCATGGAGGACTTTCTAAATATATTAGAAGATGAACAACAATATTATGACAACAGAAAAAGTAACATATGGCATTGGATTTGTGCCTGTGCTCTCTCAGCCTCAGAGTAATACAGACCACTTGGCTGGACAATGGAACCACAAAAGTTTGTACTGTTTATGGCTTTAGTATGCTGAGATAAAGTTCAAGAAGCATTGCTTCAAAAGTCCCCCCCTACCTCCTTATATGGTGTTACGATATGATTGTCATTCATCTTTTACACACATGTACATGATCTTTGTATTGCACAGAGTACTTCTGTATTGCAGAGAGAAAGAGAAAAAGAACGTTCACTGCTTAATTGTTTCCAGCTTATTGACGATTTTCTGGGAGCGGTATATAATGCTCCACTCAGAGGTATTGAACTTGCCTTTGAGCTCTTTAGTCTGGGTTTGATTCCCAGGCAGACGATAAACTGGTGCTTCGTAGGCTGGGAGTTACATCAATGAATGTGCCATTCTTTGGAGGGGATGTTAAGCGGGCTGTCACATCTGATAGCACACGCATGTAGATGTTAAATATCCCAAAGCACTTTTGAAAAGTGTAGGTCATTGTTCAGTGGTACACTGACTAAAAGTCTCAATTCCTGTCCTGATATATGTACGGCTGTATATCAAGCAGGATAGCCATTCCTCCAGAAACGACGAACACTCTTGAATGAATGAGCTTCATTTCCAGAGGATAATTACAAAAACTTCAGTTTGGAGCCAAAGGAGTCAACAAATCCAAACAGGGTTCTGCAAAGCAGCAAGTTAAAAACTACCTTCTGTACTTACTGATTAAATATTTTGTTTTGTTTGTTTTTCAGGAGATATTCACATAAATGGATTTTCTTGGGAATTCCACAGGAATGATATTGTCAAATGTATATTCACTGACCAAATTAATGTCCCTCGTGAATTGTGTGCATGTGTGTGTGTGTGTGTGTGTGTGTGTATACATCTATCTATTTATTGGTGTGTGTGTGTGTGTGTTTGTGTATATGTCTGTCTATACATCTATTTGTGTGTGTCCATGCTCTTTATCTATACATCTATCTATGTGTCTGTCAGACACAAATAGATTGACAGACAGATATTGACAATCTACCAATCTGGAAGTCTGGTGTTGGTTTAACAGTTAAGATGGTTGGCTTAAGATCTTAGGGTCTTGAGTTGGAGCCTCTGTCATGATGTTGGCATAACACCAGGTGAGTTGACTCAGCCTGTCATCCTTGCAAGGTTGGCAAAATGATTACCAGCTTTATGGAAACAGAGGGCACTGCATCAGCCGCACAGACATGCTCCCAGCAATGATGCAACCAGCAGCCACTGCATTAAAAATAAAAATAAAACAAAGTTATAAAGAAAAATAACGAAGAGGATGAAAAAGTTTAATATGCAAAAAAAGAGGGTTAAAAAACAACAACCAGCCGTTGGTTAAATTGAGTTAACAAGACTCCAATGGCAGAGAAAGATGTGTAACAAGGAGCTGGTGGTTTCGTTTGAACTTCTCCAAAGATTTTACGAGGTGCCAATCTTCTGAAGGAATGATGGAACAAGCTACTCAAAGCAACCAGGGTAATGTACTCTTGCGAAAACAAGCCTTGAGTACTGCATGCCAAACTATCATCACTTCGTAGTTCAATGAGAACATGGATTATTGAGTCATATCAATCTCAATAATCCATGTTCTCATTGATCTACAACCTTTTAATCAGCGCACAAGGAGTTCAATCAATAACGCATCACTCGTGAACATTTCCTGGGTGTTCTTTGAATTTGAACAGTTTTGGATGCTTTTCACTTTACTTGTTTCCTCTGTCATTATTTAATTACACAGACAGTAGTGTGTTTAACATTCATCTCTAAAAAAAAAAAAACCTAAATTATGATTTTGATACATATTTAAAGGTTGATGAAACTGTTCCAGGACGAGTGAAAAATCATGTCATATTTATTTCCCAGCATCATACTCGTGATGAAATATATGTTTTGGACAATGCAATGTCGCACCGTTTAATCTAAGGCACTGTACATGTATCCCTTCTACTAACACACTTGTGGCAAAGAATTAAGTGTTTACCCTTCACATCCCATGAGATGTTTGCTAATCTTGGGTTAACTCCAGTCAGCTCAAATACCTTCCTTCAGTCAAATGTGGAGGAAATAATTACAGGTAAGTTCAAAAAAATTTTTTTTTAAGATTAAAATTTTGTCACAACCTGACATCACTGCGAAGCCTGGTATTGGTTTAGTCGATAGGGTGGCTGGCTAAGGATCTTAGGGTCCTGAGTTCCATCCCCATTAACCGCTGAATTAACACCAGTTTGGGTTGACTCAGCCTGTCATCCTTCTGAGGTTCGTGAAATGAGTACCAGTGTACTGTTGCAGGGACACAGCATCAGTGCCACTTGCTGTCCCAACAAAATGATAGCTACCCGGCAGCCATACTGCCATACACAAGAAGATCACTCTGTGGTTACCCTCTCAAATCCTCCACTCCCTTCTTCCCCTTCACTCCTATTTGTATGATTATACATTCCTTGTATAGCAAGTGCATTGTGTTGTTTCTGTTCTTGTTGCTTTAAAATGGCACTGAAGCATGGACAAGCTATTTTTCTGTTGAATGACTAACCAAAGCTGCTCAGCACCATTCCTTCTTGTTAAAAATTCAGATTACATCCTCTGCATCCTATTGGTGGAATGATTGTAGTATTATGGCCTAGCTATCAGATGCTTGTCTTTTTTAAGAGGGAATTGTATTGCTGATCATATTCAATAACTGAAAAAGATAAATACGTTTGCAAATGGTGACATTCTGTGTCCTTCCCACTCAAGCAATCCATTGTTTGTGTCTTGTCACCTCTTTTAAATTACTTGCAATTCAGTTTGTATCACTTTTTTGGTAAATAACTATATGTTAACTTTACTGAAGTAGTGCAAGTATAGAATCACCAAAAATATTGGATCCACATTTTTGAAACGCATACAAACAAAAAGCAAACTTGCAGAGCATTGTTGGCTGCACTCATAAAAGTTATTACTCGTCATCATCATCATCATCATCATCATCATCATCATCATCATCATCATCATCACTATTGCAATGTTAACACAGACACGAGAGATCTCCATGCCGTCCTTTCAGTCGCCGATACGATAGCCTCGTCCCTAACAGTCCCAGGTGACTGTGTGGAATGGTGTAATGGTATCTTTCCATCTTGTGTGACAGCATCCTCTAGGGCACTTCCAGTCATTGGGAGGGTCAGTGAATAACGATATTGCTGCATCACTGTCTCAATATCGACAGAGATAGCCAAGCCACAGGAGCTGTATGTGGTCAATTGCTGTGGCTTCTGAATTAACTGTGCAATTTGGCAGACTGCTTGATGAGTGATTTGGTCCTACCATCGGATTCTCAGGATATGTCTCACTGCTCACATATCAAAACCATCGATGTGTGTGTTTATTGGGGGAGTGGATGTCAAGGTTTCACAGCTATAGCAGAAAATCGAGATTATCAGAGCTCTGTACAGTCACAACTTCAGTCATTGTTTTGCAGGACACTTGCAGGTGATAGAGAATTAAGCTAGTGTTGACTGAGTAAGGGAAGCACGATGATGGATCTCCAGTATGGAGTCTCTAATGGAGGTTATTCTCGAACTAAGATATTCAAATTCAGTCACAGTGTTTACCGAGTGATTGACGTCGACAGCTCTTGGAGGCTGGAGTGTTTCATTTCCAGTTGACTGAATATTGGTCTTGGGCCACCTCACTTTGAGCCCTTGAGTGGAAGCATACCTGCTGAATTCCCAGCTGTTGTTTGGCAATAAGTGTGTCTAATGATTCAGCAAGAGTGTCGACGGCTGGGAGGAAGAGTGGTGGTGCCAGCACATCACCTTATCAAACTCCAATTTATAAGTTTAAAGAAGTCCAATAAGTACCCTCAAACATGGATACAGCTTTTGATCATGGTATAGAAATCCCAAGTGAGCCTGACAATCCTTGTCATATCTAGTGCTTCTAGTAATAGGCACAAGCAGTCATGATTTTAGTTGAAGGTCTTGATATCTAGAGTCCTGGACATAGGCTGCAAATGTGGGATGAGCAAACTCTTCATTTTTCTCCAATCTGACCCAAGGAGAAGATTTGTTCGATTATTGATTTATGTCATGTGAAACACACATTTTGTTTTCTCTTCTTTCTGTCCAGCATGTCTTGAACTCTGTTTAGGAGTATCCAAGCAAATACTTTGGCTCCAACCAACAGGACAGTAATGCTCCTGAAGTTGCTGCACTCTATTTGAGTTTCTTTATGTTTCGAGAAGTAGAGAATGATTCCCACTGTTTTGGTACAGTTTCTTGGTTCCAGAAGTCACCAAATAATGTCTGGAATCTGGAGGTGGCATTTTTCAAGAGCTCAGGTGCGATTCCACATATCCTGGAGCCTTCCCATTATTGAACCTTTGAATGGCACATTCAATCTCTACATGTGTTGGTGGTTCGGTGTTGATATCTTTGTCAGGTATACATGCTCTGCAAGGGCGGTGAGTTTGTCTGATGGGTTGAGGGGGTGGAGGAAAGAAGGTTGAAGTTGCGCTACTGCCATTCTTGGAGTTGAGCAGACATCTCACTTTTGAGGTTTCAATTCTCAGACTTAATTGGATGGCAGATGCAGTGCAGGTACTTCTGATTCAGTTTCTTAACTATGCCAAACATCTGTCAGTTGTTTTCAGTAGCTGCTTCAACTTGGACTTTAAGAAATTCATCCTTGTCTCTACGGACAGCTCTGCACTTCTCTCTTTGAAACCCCTTCCAGTTTGGTTGGTCAGACATGCTGGCTTTCCTGCATTCTTCTATCAGTACAAGAGTCTCATTGGAGATCCACTCTGAACATCTGTGCTCTCTGACCCCAACTACAGCTTTTGCAGAATATATGCTGCACATAAATTGCCCCAGTTTGATTCAACATCAGCATAAATTTCTGGATTTGATGCAAGGTGAGTGGACAGCTTCTGATGGTAGAACTGAAGTTGTGAGCACAGGTTCGCAACTTCAAAGTGCTTGCAGTTTTGGAGATGAGATATTGACATCTCTTCTAAAAGGCAAAGGCCAACTGTGGCTACTTACAAGTAAGTGATGGTCAGTACTTCCAAATTCAGCACTTCCGCAAACTCTAGTATTTGTCACTGCAGTTATACGAGTGTTCAGGATAGAATATATTTCCTTTCTTGTTATGCCATTGTTGCTGTACCGGGTGTTGCAGTGAATGTTCTTTCTGTTTGAAGTAAGAGCCACAGATTCCGAGCTTGAAGGCAAGACAAATCTATTAGTCGGTCTCAATTGTCATTTCAATTTCCTCTCACATGTGGCCGAATACTGGTGCACAGCCAGATCTATCAGTGCCTACCACAGCATTAAAGTCATCATGGATGAATATGAGATCTCGACTTGGGGTGTTGTTCAGTAATGAGTAGAATGTGGTGTAAAATTCTTCCTCCTCACCAGGTTGTACTATGTTAGTTGGAGCATAACCTCAATAATTATGAGGTTGCCATATCTGTGCCTGAACCTTGCTGTGATGGGACGATTGTTAATTGGGGACCAGGTCATGAGTGTGTTCTTGGCATTGTGGTGCATACCGATAGCAACTCCTTTCTTGTGTAAATTGTCATCACAGCCTGAATAAATGTATATATGTATGTGTGTATGTCATTTGGCTGCTAAAATACCACTTCAGGTCCACTGAACCTCTGTTAATCCCACTATAGTTACTTTTAGTCGTTTTAGTTTTCTGGGCATGAGTGCAGCTGCTCCTTCAGAAGGTAATGCTCTTTCAGTTCATGCGTCCACAGTGGATGAGACACAGATGGAGAAAAAGATGTGTGAGAGATAGCTTAACTGGGCACATGTAAGAAAGTCTGTAATTGTGTTTGGTTAATGATAATGACTGTTGAACGCTATCAAAGCTAAGTGCTGATGACCCTGCAATGACCCCGGCAAAGCTCGCTCCACCCTGCTCGCCCTGCTTGGTTACCCTGCCCTCTCATCTCGGATGCCGCTTAGCTCAGCAAAGGCTCTGGACGAAGGACTAAAAAGACCCAAGACGAAAGAGACTGACAAAAGAGACTCAACAAGCCTGATTTCCTCTCTTTTAATAGAGCCCAGATCGAAGGAGTCATCAAAAAGTGGATCAAACGACCCTGTAGACATTTCCAAGCTCCCCCATTGGTGCATAGACGTCACCCTGAGCCGACAGATGCTGGAGTTGAAAATGGCCTCAGTTACTTCTCAGCCTGGCCATAAGACAGAGCTCCATATTTTACATTTGTCGAGGGTTTTCAGGGGCACTCCCCAGCCACGAACATGCATTGGACTCCATTTGAGCGTTGTTATCTAGCGGAGTGCCAGGGCTACCCGAACGCCATTGAACGAGCTCCAGCACATATTTGTGCTTCAAGTTACATGCCAAAATACCCTTGCTCAGAAAGTCCATCATTTCCCAGGCATCCTCAGAGACTGTGATGAGCATCCATGGAGCCAACTATGGTTGGGGCAGTTTGTAGTGGTTGTAGTGAGGTAGAAGAAGTGCTGTGGCATTTGTGGTGAAGGCATTGAAGCAGATGAGGTGATTGTGGCGAGGAGACTGAGCTTAGGTTGTTTGTGAGGATTTTTAGAAGGTGTGAGAATTATGGTGAGGGCTGTAGCATCGTGGTGAGCATGGTGAGTCTGAAATGAGGCATCGGTTGGTTTGTGGCATGCAGTTTGAAGAGGGAAATGGCATGCTTATGCAAATGAGCTGGGTGCTGTTTGTTCCTCCTGCTGATGAGTAACCTCACTGATTTGACATGCGTGCATGCATGCATGGTGGGGTTGTGTGAAATAAAATGAATAGAATAAATGAAAGAATAGGGGATTGAAGATTCTCTCTCTCTCTCTCTCTCTCTCTCTCTCTCTCTCTCTCTCTCTCTCTCTCTCTCTCTCTCTCTCTCTCTCTCTCTCTCTCTCTCTCTCTCTCTCTCTCTCTCTCTCTCTCTCTCTCTCTCTCTCTCTCTCTCTCTCTCTCTCTCTCTCTCTCTCTCTCTCTCTCTCTCTCTCTCTCTTTCTCTCTTTCTCTCTTGTCTCTCTGTGTCTCTCTGTGTCTCTCTGTGTCTCTCTGTGTCTCTCTGTGTCTCTCTGTGTCTCTCTGTGTCTCTCTGTGTCTCTCTGTGTCTCTCTGTGTCTCTCTGTGTCTCTCTGTGTCTCTCTCTGTCTCTGTCTCTGTCTCTCTCTCTGTCTCTGTCTCTGTCTCTCTCTCTCTCTCTCTCTCTCTCTCTCTCTCTCTCTCTCTCTCTCTCTCTCTCTCTCTCTCTCTCTCTCTCTCTCTCTCTCTCTCTCTCTCTCTCTCTCTCTCTCTCTCTCTCTCTCTCTCTCTCTCTCTCTCTCTCTCTCTCTCTCTCTCTCTCTCTCTCTCTCTCTCTCTCTCTCTCTCTCTCTCTCTCTCTCTCTCTCTCTCTCTCTCTCTCTCTCTCTCTCTCTCTCTCTCTCTCTCTCTCTCTCTCTCTCTCTCTCTCTCTCTCTCTCTTTCTCTCTTTCTCTCTTTCTCTCTTTCTCTCTTTCTCTCTTTCTCTCTTTCTCTCTTTCTCTCTTTCTCTCTTTCTCTCTTTCTCTCTTTCTCTCTTTCTCTCTTTCTCTCTTTCTCTCTTTCTCTCTTTCTCTCTTTCTCTCTTTCTCTCTTTCTCTCTTTCTCTCTTTCTCTCTTTCTCTCTTTCTCTCTTTCTCTCTTTCTCTCTTTCTCTCTTTCTCTCTTTCTCTCTTTCTCTCTTTCTCTCTTTCTCTCTTTCTCTCTTTCTCTCTTTTTCTCTTTCTCTCTTCATTGGTTGGGACGTGGCTATGCAACTGAAGCAGTGTCCCCCTTACCAGTGCAGTGGTACTCATTTTGCTGACCTAGGAAGGATGACAGGCTGAGTCAACCTCCTGGTGTATTAATTTAGTGGCCCAATGGGGCTGAACTCAGAACCCTAAGATTCCAGGCTGCCACCCTAACCACTAAGCCAACACCAGGCTTGCTAAAAGCTTGCTTGCTATAATCTTGAAGATCTTGCTAAAATCCTTACACAATGCATCTTGTCCCATTTACCCACTAAACATGTGGAAAGGGCTAACTAAACGAATACTAATAAAACAACCATCTCGGGATCACTATATGTCAGGTGCTATTGCCTCTGAGGAGTGCGGGCTTTGCAGAGCCGCCAATATATATGTACATACACAATAGCAAATACAACCCGTCGCTTTTCTGATGGAAATATTAAGGGGTTGGGGGTGGGGGGGGGAGAGAAAGGTGAGTGGAGGATGTGGGGTTAGCAAAGAGAACAACAAAAGGAGCAATCAGAGATTGCAGACGCTCACCAAGATTTGTTTTGTGCGGTGTTTGTGTTCTGGTGTGTTACATAATTAATAACAGACATAATTAGAACTGCCACTTTATAACTGCTGGCGATGATGACCGGGAACCAAGACGTCCCGCTTTGATGCAACCCCACTTTGATTGGCCACCTGACTCTGGCCCATGACATTTATTATTATTCAATTGAATTTACAATGTGATTAAAATTAATTCACTTCAAATCAAATGGAAGACCAAATAGGTAGAATCCTGCATTGAAGTAATCAGAAGGAACCCAAACAAGCAAAAAGCAAAGATGAAGTCATCAGAAGGAACCTGGATTGGATTTGCATTTCAGCTGCTACTTCTCTTCCGTCAAACCCAAACCCTTCTCTTCCCTCAAAGCTCTTCCAAGTTAACCTTATTCAAAAAATATACATATCAAAAAAAAACAAAAAACAAGAACCCAGATCAAAAAAATTTAAAATTCTGGCTGCCAGACCGTGCGCCGATCAAGTTGAAAATTAGAACATGTATTCCGCATCACAACTATATCATAATTGTGAAGATTCACTTCAAAGCGGTTCTGGAGATAACATTATTTAATATTTTCTTCAATCCAAAATGGCTGCCAAACCATGTGACCAATCAATTATTCTTTAAAAAAAAACTTGTATACCCAAGGCTTGGGGAACATTTGTGTGGTTTCCCATTGATGTGTTCAGCCGTTCTGGAGAAGAAGATTTTTTTATAGGTTTTTGGGTAAATCCAACATGGCTGCCAAACCATGTGACCTATGATGTCAAATGTGTGAACTCTTTGTTCCTCATGGATAGGCGGGCTTACGTGCAAGGTTTTGCCTCTGTCCGTTGAGCCATTTTTGAGAAGGACATTTTTGAAGGTTTTTTTCAGAGCAATATGGCTGCCGAATCACGTGACCGATGACATCATAAATTTTTTTCCTGTGGACCATTTTATCCCTTGACGACCCTCAAAAATATTCCTACTGATCAGATGTAGCGTTCTACATATACAATTATGATGTCATAATAAAGGCACCTATGACACATTATAAAAAACACTTATTCCTCATGAAGAGAACTTGCCATGTGCCAAGTTTCAATTTTTTCCTTGGTGTGGTTTCGGAGATGCAGAGGTCCAAATTTTTTCTGTTTTTCCAACATGGCTGCCACATCACGTGACCTATGACATCATTATTATGACTAAAACATTCCACATGAGTAGGCGCTCAACATGATGAAAATTTAGTCTCAATCTGACAAACCTTAGCAACAGGCATGATGAAGAAGAACCTCACAGACTCTAATAAACAATCCCTGGGAATATTACCACAAACAAACTGAAGTTGGAAGCTGCCCGAGGCTCGATGACGATCCTCAAAAGAGCTCTCGGATCAAAACTTTGAGATCAAGAAAACTTCCCAAATTGGTCCATTAATCGTGATCCTTTACTGAAACAGAGGTCGCTACTTTTGAGACCTGGGAGAACCCCGTTCCACCTCCTGAAACCCACATATGGAGATCACAACCAAAGATGCACACAACGGGGCCTGTTTCAATTTTCGTTGTGGTAATATATATATATATACATATTGTTACAGATTTCCACCGGCGTCGGCATTCGCATGACCGCTTCAATCAAATGTGGTTGCGCGCTCACCGAAGGCCGGAATCTAGTCGTAGCTTTCCGGACAACCCCGGAAACTAGTTACGGGTGCCTCTTAATGCACCATAAACTTGTCAATTTTCTGTCCACGCGCTACAGGGTTAATCGCCGAATTGTCGATATACCTAACTATTCGCGCGGACAGAAATCCCAAGAGTTTATACCTCGACGGGAACTTGTACGGAACGAGCCGTTACGTGTGCTCGTCCCGTGTGCGTTTTGCCGAGCGGTTTTAAATCGCCAAGTTCCGTCAGACCAGATTATCACTTTTATTGGCTTTAATAGCCAGTTAATTCCCCAAACGCATAGTGGCAGTCAATGTATGGGGAGATGGGGACATTACACGAGCAACAAGCAAGCGATCAATTGGAGGGGGGGATGGGGACAAGACACGAGCAAAAAGCCTACAGCCGAGATCCATGCGATAATGTACACGCAATCATGCACTTAACCAGAAATTCTACTTAATGAGACAAGGCGCCACAGACTTCCATACAAAACCCAAGGAAAATAAATAGGGCTTGTGAGCCTTTAATGTTACTCAGAGCCGGGATGACCGAAGGACTCCAAGAGACCGGGCTGGTTACCTGGCCGCCCCCTTGGTGGCGACTCGACGGTCTTCGGGTCGGCGACCCCTGTGTCTCTGTTCCACCTGGGGCGTCGCAAAATGCTCCAGTCACTTGAGCGGCTTGAGCAGCTTCGCGGGCGGCTCTCCTGGGTCGCTTGGTCTTCCCCGCGGCCTGGTCGATCGGGCCTTGCCGACGACGCTTCGGAGGAGCGAACGGGCCTTGCTTTCTTAGAGTTGATGCTCTTTCAGGACCCGTTCACTCCTCAGCGCCGCTCGTGCCGCTTGCTCGACCCCGACTCTTCACGCTCAACTGCCCCATGGAACTGAACCACTTGACTTCTCCCGTTGCGTCTCGATCCCGCCCAACTCCAACTGGCTCTTGGCACTCAACTCCAACTGGCTCTTGGGACGCGACTCCGCCCTTTTTATCGGGTGGGGGTGCCCGCCCTTCGAACCTTCACTCGAGGCTGGCTCCGCCTACTTTCACCTCTGCCCTTTCACCCCTGGTGGAAACCCCATTTCTGATTGGCCAGTCCTTTCCAAGGCAGACCTCATCTTGATCCGAATATGCAAATCAGCCGTTTCACGGCTGTTTGCACACAGACGTTCTGATTGGCCAGTCCTTTCCGACGCAGAGCTCATCTTGATCCGAATATGCAAATCAGCCGCTGCGCGGCTTGTTTGCACAGGGACGGTGGAATGTGGCCTCCAATGTGACGCGGCGTGTCCATGTCAACGGCATTTTGCCGCTGTCGCTGAGGAGGGAGTGATGGTGTCACAATGTTGATGGCGCTGTCGAGAAGATGGCGGTGTTGTGGAGTTGATGGCATTGTTGAGATGTTGTTGAAAATAAAAGACAGAAAAGAATAACGGCGACCTCAAAGATTCACAGCCCGGCATGCGAACAAGATCCCTTATACATCGATGGGGGAATCTAACCTGAAACACACACTTATCGACATCTCTGGGGAACCTGAATGGTGTTCTGTGAATTTCCACAACCGTAAATATATATATATATATATATATATATATATATATATATATATATATATATATATATATATATATATATATATATATATATATATATATGCAAAAGAAACTTTCCACTTGTTTGAAATGTAATAAAATTGTAACAGTTCAAAATAAAACAAACCAACAATTGCTAATTGAAGCATTGGCATTTTATTGATGACATGTCAAGTTTTTGACCAAGATACACCATCTCATAAGTTTGTTCTGCAGTACAGAACAGCACAGGGTGCAATGTCAGTCCCCTTTCAATAGCCTGTGTGGCCACCATTGTTTTGGATACAGGCAGTGCATTGTCGGCACATACTGCCTACCAGTCTTTGGATGGATTGCTGCTGGATTCTGTCCCACTCAGTCCTCAATGTCTGAAGCCATCTGACTTAGGACCATCTGCCTGTCCTGCCTTGCAGTGGTGACTCTTGGCCTCCCTGATTGAGGTCTGTCATCTGCAGAGTTGTGGAGGGTGTCTCTGTCCACCATGGCCGATATCGTCTGTTGCGAACAGCCAAGGCGACTTGCCACCTCACGGTAGCCCAATCCGCCTTGCAGTATGCCCAAGGCACACTACCATTGGTCCCTTGACAATCGTGGCATGTTGATTGAAATGCCCATTTTGCACTGGCCTTTTTAAAGCCAATATCAAGACATCACGTGCAGCTCATTAAAATCATCCCGTACCCCTTGGCTAATCACTGACAGTCAAAACGGCTGTTCAACAGCTGTGCTATGAAGTGACCATTGAAGGTTCAAGTGACCATCCGTGACCATATTGTCTGACAGTGAGGACACTATTGTCCACAAATAAGGTCACACATTTACTACACGCAGTGTTATTGTTGATATTTGATTCTTTAAAAGGTGGTTTCTTTTACGTTTCAGTATATGTATATATATATATATATATATATATATATATATATATATATATATATATATATATATATATATAGATATATATATATATATATATATATTTATTTACACATAAAACGTGTACACACACACACACACACACACACACACACACACACACACACACACACACACACACACACACACACACACACATATATATATATATATATATATATATATATATATATATATATATTTATTCATTTATTTATATATTTTGTTGCGGTGACGGGTACCGAGACACCAGCTTGTCACTCAGGGGGATTAATCCCCGGTTGTCCTCGATAGAGCCAGGCCTGGTGCCACCACTCACAATTAACGTTGTGGTATGGTGGGTTGTTTTAAAACCACAAACGCCACCCAGTCAACCACGAGTTCCAGTGTCCGCCGTCTAATTATTCCGTTTAACTGGAGGTCATGTGGTTACCTGAGCGGGGAGCGTGCCCTCGGCAAAGCACCAATGTTATCTGATTAGATTTTAATTAGAGCAGCCGAGCATTTTAACCGCTGGTGCGTGCCGACTATTTTTGGTCAAATCTGTGGTAATTACCTCCCAGTCTATCTCGGTTCAGACAATGCTGGACCAATGAAGGAAAGGACAAACAGGTTGGAAATCGACAAATAATTTATTAATAATAAAATAAATAAATAAAAAGAATCGTTTATTTGCTGAGGTAAATAAAGAATGAATTTCAAAGAAAAATCAATCAAAATGCCAGGAAAGAGACAAAGAGCAGAAGCTTAACGGGGGTTGACTTACAGCTAAACAGAGACAAGGGTACCGAACGGATCATTCAGGTGGAGGGGAGGGGAGAAAATCGCCTCACTCACCAGAAAGTCATCCGTGAAGCAAAAACGTTCTGAAATGCGTCCGTGCATGTCACGTTTGTCGCCAGCACCCAGCTTTGTCGTACAACCTCTCGCAGGGCAGCCTTGAACACCAGTCCACACGCTCGCTTGCCGAAGCTGTGAGCAGGACGAACTGTCTCGCTGTTGGCGCTGGCCAGACACCCACACGCGTGCTTCCTTCTTCTCTTTTGTGCTTTACACCCGCTTCTTGCTCGCTTCTCTCTTGTACCTCTTTCGTTCATGCTTTTTTATTATCTCAGAACATATCTTTCTTCTTCAGAATGTATCGCTTTCGCTTTTTCCCCACTCTCAAATCGTATCTCCTCACAGAACGTCTCTCTCGCTTCAGAACGTCCCTCTTTCGCTTTTTCCTCTCCTCACAGAACTCTCTCCTCACAGAACGTCTTTTTATATCTTCGGGGCGTCTCTACGGGATGCCGTCCGTCCCAAGCTCACTCCACTCCACTGGGGCACGGTTACCATGACGACCTGTGCGCTCTCAAAAAAGGCGGGCGTCGGAGCTCGCGAAAGAATGCTGCTGAGGTAAAACGAGGGTGGGCTTCAGAACTCGTGAAAGAAATGTGTGTGAACATGTGTGTCGTAAAGAAAAAAAAAGCTTCCCATAAGAGAGGGGATCTAAACTTTATCCTTCTCAAGGCACCACATTTAAGATCCCATTAGACATGGGGATGGGGCTCATCTGAACATTCATTAAAGGAAATAACTGTCTGAGGACCTGGATGTGTGGATGCATTCATCCGACCGGATTCTAAAATCCATAACGATATATATATATATATATATACATATATATATATATATATATATATATATATATATATATATATATATATATACATATATATATATATATATATATATATATACATATATATATATATATATATATATATATATATATATTTATGTTGTGTTCCAAAAAAATGAAAGTTTGATTTTTGCTACTCCCTGATTTTGCTTTTCTTCCAATACCCCATAATAACTTATAGGTCAAAAATGAACAAAATTCCATGATATTTAGGGGTTCCTCAAGTTGGCACAATGTCCTCTTCATTGTCCATTATGGAGAGGGCATTTTGCACTGCAATGTCAAAAAGCTCATCTGGGTCTCCTTGGAAAAACTCTTCTTTCATCCTATATGACTGCTGTGGTTTTTGACGATTCTTTTTCAGCTCTTGATATAGATGGTAAAGCTTCATCACCCTTTCCTGACATTTGGCCAGTTGCTGGATGGGAATCCGGGCCTTTTCCCAAAATGCCGAAACAGTCTCAATGGTCCGTTTTGCACTTTCCTTAATACTACTTCCATGCTCCGTGTGGTGGTATAAGAAATTGCACAGAACTGCTCCGTTAGTTGGCAAGCCAGCACAGTGAATATATGCTGTAGGTTTGCCACCCAACCATACTGACAAAGAACTCCTTGTGGTGCTTGCAGTTGCCATGACACAATCTGAAAAAGAAAGATATGTAAATTCCAATGAAAGTATCAAACAACCATATTAATTGTGAAGTGTACTGGGCTGTGCACATTCGACGCAAGTTGTCAGTTACAGTTTGGCAAATTTCAACAATATTTTGCCAACTTGAGGAACCCCTAAACATCCTCCAATCTGCTCCATATTTGGTGTGTTTGTTTCTACTGTCAAATGGAACAAAGGCTCACCCAGGGAGCTTGAATATTCATACTTTTATTATTTACCCCCTATTATGAAGCACCCTAATATATATATTTATATATATATATATATATATATATATATATATATATATATATATATATATATATATATATACACACATACACACCCACACACGTGCAAATGTACATACAAAGTACATAAAAATGACAAATACAAAGATTTACCGTTAAATGGGGTTCTTTTAAAGAGGAATTCAAGTGGGAAATTGGTGAAATTCAATTTTAAAAAATACAGTATATGAAGCCACAAACAACACAAAATGTCAGTCAAAGCTTTTCACAACTCGAAACAAATGGCAGAACTCTGAACACGAGGTTGATGGACAATATTTACCTCCACCACTGAAGGTGATGGAGGTTATGTTTTCACCCCTTTCTGTCTGTTTGTCACTTGCAAAATCAGAGATTTTTCAAGGATGTTGGTCAGTCGATTTTGTTATTCTGTCTATCTGTTAGTTATTGTCCGTTTGTTTGTCTGTCAATTGCCGACAGGTCACAATTTAAAACCGATCTTCATGAAACCACCAATTTGTGGAGGTAATCTCAACTGAGAAGCCTTTTGATTTTGAAGTCCAAGGTCAAAGGTCATCTTGAGGTCAAATTTATAAAATCGTCATTTTTCATCCGATTGACTTTAAATTTGAACAAGATTTACATATTGCTTCACTGAATTGGGAAACCAAATATATAGGGCCAAATACGATATGCAACAGGATATTTCAAAAATGTATTGGGCCCAATATGTTCTCATGGATCAGGCATTGCGTAGCAGTGGTACGTGCTCTACCAAGTGCCCTTCTAGTTTTTATATGCATCTCTGTCTAAGTAACGGGTGGATAATAATGAAAGCAGATCACACAAAAATTGTAATAAAGCAATGTCCTGTAAAAAAAAAATTGCACATTTTCAGTGCACCTCCCGAGGCACCACATGGCACCTCGGGGCCAAACTTAAGAGGCATGGGGCCTGAAACGTCTGTCCCACCAATGTGTGCATATTGAAAGTAAGAGTACTTTTGCCATGCATCACCATCTTCTCTATAATATAAAAGTAGCTCAGTCTCAGTGTGCCTGTGTCTGTCCCTCCATCCGTCCGTTCCTGCCTGTGTGTTTCCGGCCGGCAACAATGTACTACAGGGGGTACCATTAATCAACCATAACTCTGATGTAACCACCGACATGTGCTCTGATCACCATATTTTTTTATCAATATGCAAACAGTATGATATAGCTGAGTAAGGGGAGGATAAATGGGCGAGTTTCAATTAACATTAAAACAAAATCTCTTATTCCTTCATCGTCTTCACTTAAAATACGATGAGTCTCATTCAATCCTGTTTCCCATATAGATTAGATTCAGAAAGTGCTGATTATACTCCCTCTTTTATAGCATCACAAAGCAGGTCACTCTACTTGCAACACAGGTGAGAAAAGAATATGAAAAAATGTAGATGATATTTTAGTAATTTATTTGCACGATTTTTAAAGGGTGAAAGTTAATTTTTCTTCTATTATTTTTTAAAGCAATTATGCAAAGATTGGTTTTCCTGTCAGTGAAGCAACGAGTCTTACATTCTTGTAATGTAATTCTAGTAGCTTTGAAATGTTCTAATTATTGTGTTCTAATTCTAGTGGTTCTAATTTCTAATTCTAGTTCCAACTCTTGTGGCTTTGAAATGATCAACCAAGCAGCTTGATGAGCGCTCGTCAAGTGGCTTAAGCCCTCGAAAAAGCACTCCATCCAAACGCTTGATAAGGAACGGCTGGCTGGCTTGGCAAGCAATTCACGATTGCCGATCGGTCATAAAACACCATGCACCCAGAGACGCCCGGAATGTTAAGCAATGTCCGAATTGGACAAATTAACACTTTTGTAGCAGTGAGTACTGCTAATAAGTTCAATTCCGGAGTTTGAAGTTTGAAATTCAACTCAGTTTAAGAGATTCTAGGGTTATGGTATGTTTGGAAATGAAATAAAGGCACGAACACTGGAATCTTTGGACGTTTATAAACATTGCAATGTATCCAGCAATTTGTAGGAATGATGATCAGGCATTTCATGATATGAGTGAGGAAAGTGAAAAACAAAAAAGCATTATTGTTCAGAAACCATTGTGGCCTGTTCCAAGTCGAGACATTGTTGAGCAGGCCAAAAAAAATGGTGAATTAAGACCCCAGCGAGGGAAAATAAGGTGCCCAAGGATGAGCCTTGATAAAGGATAATTAAATAAGGTCGTTAATTATCTTTAAAAGTGGTGTTTAAATTAAGCCAAACACCCAATTTTCACTCCTGCACTACCATGGAGTTCCCTTAGTATGCCTGCAAAGTTTGGGGCCACGAGCTTTCATGGTTTTGAAGTTATGGAGGATATGGACAGATGGACTGACTGACAGACACACACTGACATTTATTAGTGTACTAGCAGGGTATGCTTGCACATCCCCATTGTCTCCAGTCACTCACCTGCATTTATTTTTCAATTTTTTTTTCATTTATTTATATTTTCATTTATGGGTCCTTTCCGACAGTTCTGTAATTTTTTCCCGTGTGTTGGCTTCGATGTCCATCGGCACGCAAAATTTCAGCTTTCTACGTCACATGCAAGGTACCGAACATTAATATCAATCAGTCAGTCAATCAGTGAGTTTATTAGTCACTGAATGGTTAGAATGAGCTTTATATATTAGATAAGATATGTATATATATATATATATATATATATATATATATATATATATATATATATATATATATATATATATATATATATATTTTATATTCACTGGAGACTAGGATTTTCTTGTTGATCCCTAATTCTGTCAAATGAAGGCAGATATTGCTTCCAGATTGAAAAGGAGAGTCATTAAAAGCATGGAGTAAGGTAAAGTAGTACTATAAGATCAGGATGAGCGGTCTTGCACATCATCTGGTATTGGAATAGATATGGTGTGAAGAAGAAGAAGAAGTGGACAGGTCATGAGTTTGTTTCGAAGAGAAAAAGGAGATTAATCATTTTAAAATGTCGTTGAAAAGGTTTTTTTTTTTGAAAGAGCAAATTACTTATTTAAGTAACACAGAAGAAAGGAAGTCTAATTGAGATGCAAATGGATACGGGAAGAACATGGGAAGGAGTTATCAGGAAGGATGATGGACTAAATATGTATTTTTTCATGTAAAACCATTCCCAGTTTGACTATTCCCAATGTACTTACACATATGTTATATTTTCCTGATGTCCATGTAACCTACATTTTCCCTGTAACCTATATTTTCCATATAACCATTCCTTTGGCAACCATTCCCTGTGTGACAACTTAAAGGAAATTGGTGCAAAATAGGAGTACAAACACAGAACTTGAAAGATCCTTTCTTAGTCTAGTACTGTATTGACAAACATTCCAAAATTCACTTCTGAACTTACATTCAAAGAGATTGATTATTCCACATCAAAGCAATGATGTTGGCTCCACTGACCACCCCCCCCCCCCACCATCCTCCTCTGGGTGTGTAAAGCTTAGTAACTTGTGGGACTTTCCTATCCACTGTGTACGATCGAAGCTCATTGAAATTTTGGCAACATGTGAATTTTTTTGTATTTTAATAATTATTTCAGGACTTTCAGTGGGGTTTTAAAAGAAGAGGGCTTGGGTAACCTTATAACTTCAAGATGTTTCAATTATTCTTCATCTGAGATTTGCTCTTGATGTATTTCATGTAAAAGCTGTGGCTATATTAATTCTTATTCTGCCTTCGTCCAAACAGCTTTCCAAGGAACGGGAACGACTCACAGCTATGATGGCTCACCTGCACATGCGCCCAACAGAACCAAAACCTACGCCACAGCCGGTGAATATACTTACATTAAAGTTGTTGCAACCTCCCTGATAACTTCATCTCAAAGATGGTTTGGATTTATCTTATTTTATTTATTACTTACGAAATCTAAAGATTTCTTAAGTATATTGATGACTTCCGCCCTCTGTTTGTTTGTTTGTTACTTGACGAAATCTACGATTTTGTCAAGTATGTTGGTTGGTTCAGTTTGTTTGTTTGTGTGTACGTCTCGCTCTACAGGTTGCATTTCGAGTCGGAATGTCATGGAACTTCACCAATTGACTTATTGGCCACCAGAATAGAACCCTCTAACTTTTGGCATGTCAAGGTCAAAGGTCAAGGTCAGGAAAAATTCCTGAAAATCGCGAAAATCCGTATCTTTTAGCATGGGCCGATTTTAAAAAATTCATGTTTCCGCCAAATCTTAACAGATTCCTTTCAAATTTGAAACACGGACGTAGGAGGGGAGTATCTTTGTCTGGATGAATTTCGTCAAGTCCTGGCCCTATGGGCCATTTTTATTTGTGTGTTTGTGTGTTTGTGTGTGTGTATGTTTGTGTGTTTGTTTGTAGGCAAGATAACTCGAGAACGGAAGAAGCTACCAATGTCAAATTACACCACGTGATTCAGGAGGGTGGTGGCTAGCGCTGATTAGATTTTGGTCAAAATCGGTCAAAGGTCAAGGTCACAGTGAGGTCAAACATTCGATTTTTGATGGTTTGGTACAGAATCATCGTAGAAACTTCTGGTTTGCGTCGCGACCTTCTCTCGAGACAGCTTTTATTAGACAAGGTCAGAGGTCAAGTTGACCATTTCGTAAGTACCAGTCTATGACTGCTTGTTTGTGTGTTTGTGTGTGTGCGTTTGTGTGTTTGTTTGTCGGCACAATAACTCGAGAACAGAAGAAGCTACCAATGTCAAATTAAACCACATGATTCAGGAGGGTGATGGCTAGCGCTGTTTAGATTTTGGTCAAAATTGGTCAAAGGTCAAGGTCACAGTGAGGTTAAACATAATTCCGTAAATTCACGTGGAGAAATGGAGTATTTTTGCTTCGCTCGACGTTACGAGTTCGTTTTAACTTCGATTTTAATTTTGTCTTCGGTTTTTGCGATCGCTTAGGACGCTTAAAACTCGGTTGTCGAAATTCTGGTAAAACTCGGATGTTTTGGAGACGTTTTAAGATTGTATAAAAAATATTTCACTCGCCGCGTCACAGCTCATCACGTGGTGCAGCGCGCTCGAGCAGACGTGGCGTTGATCACGTAAAGGTTTTCCGTGTGCGCGCTGACGGTGTTTTTGATAAAGATGGTGTTTAAAAGTCATTTTTTTATCCCAATAAAGGTTACGTCGCATGCCTGACTCGCTAAGCCGTCGTATTATGTAAAGATTGTTGGTGGATGGCTGAATATTACGGTTTTGTTACTTTGATAAAATAATATTAAATAATTGCGTGGAGAAATGGAGATTTTTGCTTCGGTCAACGTTACGATTTTAGATTGTTTGGTACAGAATGATTGTAGAAACTTCTGGTTTGCGTCACTACCTTCTTTAGAGACAGCTTTTATTAGACAAGGTCAGAGGTCAAGTTGACAATTTCGTAAGTACCAGTCTATGACTGCTTGTTTATTTATTTTTGTGTTGCAAAGTGATGAGATGGGTGTTTTCGTTGGATACCTCAACCAAGTTTGTAAGAATATGGAGGAATAACTTGCTAATTAAATGATAACAAAAATAACAAAAATCATCAAGAGCCAAAGGTTGTGAGATCAGATGAGCACATTCATTTGTTGTCATTTAAGCATATTAATTTTATCATAATTGATGGGAAAAGCCTAATAAAGGCGAGAGTGACAGGATGTGAAGAAACCAAATGGGTAAATAATGAATTTACAGATAAAAATAGGACCGTGCATCCTGAAGCTCATCTGGATCAGGAGCAACAGTCACTCAAACCCTCTTCGACCCCCTTAGACCCTGATTTTTTTTTTAATTCTGTGAACAAACTTTAGTCCATCACAGATGATGAAGGTTGTTGTCAAGTTTCATAAAAAATTTGTGTAGTTTTAGAGAAGAGAGCAAATATCTATTTGGGTTGGTCAAAAAGCCAAATTTTGATGTGGATTTTTATGAGCGCAGATTTTGATGCGGTCAATACACCTTCGTTAGACATCAGGTATGAAGTTTGTGGCCAAGTTTCATTAAAATCATGTGTATGGTTCAAGCGATAATGACTGAAGTGGTTGTGGACTAAATTGACTGACACCTATGGACACTGCTTGATCACATATGCTCACTGGACTAAAGTCCAGGTGAGCTAAGTCCAGGTGAGTTTAGTCCAGGTGAGCTTAAAATGGAACAGGTTTTACTGGAGTTAAAAAAAAGAAGACGTGGATATTGGAGAATTGTAGTGTGTGTGTGTGTGTGTGTGTGTGTGTGTGTGTGTGTGTGTGTGTGTGTGTGTGTGTGTGTGTGTGTGTGTGTGTGTGTGTGTGTGTGTGTGTGTGTGTGTGTGTGTGTGTGTGTGTGTGTGTGTGTGTGTGTGTGTGTGTGTGTGTGTGTGTGTGTGTGTGATCAGACCTGATAGATACTAACCTTGTACTTTGGCTGTAATAATCTTTTGATTTCTCTCTTGATTTCTTGACAGCCCAGTCTCACATCATTGTTAATGTGTTGCATAATGCACATGAGGTATTTGTCAAAGTACCCTTGATGTGATGTGGTGTTACACAGTCTACAATTCAAGCCAAGAGTCATACAATTTAAACTTATTTTGTCTTCCTGATTATACCTAAAAATAGCAACAACAAGCATTTCTTGTACGGCTTTGTGGTTTGGCCCCTGGACCAAGGTACGTGTGTATTCATTTGACAAGTTTCGTTTAACCGTATAATTTATTTCAATTCAGCGAGTATGTTACACTTTACAATTCACATTTATATTTAAACGTTTACCTTGAAGAAGAAACAGAAACATTGATTTACTCTTTCATAAAATGTAAGAATGAAGACTCATGCACCACAATGATGTCTTTTTGAGATGTGCCAGACATTTCAATTCGCAGATATTTGTCTTTTGACATTGATCACAAAATGAAGCTTGTACACGGATCGCGTATCGGCCAAAGATAAGTATTTTTGTGTAAATCGCAAGAACATAAGAAAGCAATGGACAGATATATACATTTGATATATGGGGCTTAAACATGGCTTCCTAACAGCATTGAGCTACGGGTTCAGATGAGAATGTAAAGCAGATTTCATATTTTCTGTAAGATTTGTCTTATTAATTAATTCGTCAAAATTATTATTATCCCCTGCTGACGTCCTGACAATAGCAATCACTGCCTTTTCAGGATAATTTTAAATCATTGTTCAAGTTCAAAGCTTTGTAAAATCCTTTGTTTACAATTTTATTATTTATTTATGTGTTTATTTTTGTTAATTTTTTTTGGCCTGTGCATTTTTTCAGAAATATTTAATTATTTCTTTGCTTTTTCCCCACACTGATACCTCAGTTTTATTTATAACAGGAAAGTTTACAATAGAAATGTTGGGGATGGAAGGACATGGGTTTATGGCAGGATTATTCTTATGAGTTTCATTACAAGGATCTTCAATGCAGGAGGATGCTATTATAGTGGGGCAACTTTGCTAAATATAGCATAACAATTGTGCATTTTGTGAAGAAAGCACCAAATTTGGCACACTAGTAGCCTATCATATAATGAACAGATTTGGATATTGGGCCATCTCAAATTCAGCCGCTGATGGGTGTGGCAGCCATTTTCCACTGTCATCAAAAATTTTGAGATGGCCCAATATCCAAATCTGTTCATAATATGATGGGCTACTAGTGTGCCAAATTTGGTGCTTTCCTCACGAAATGCACAATTGTTATGCTAAGTTTCCCCACTATTAGGCCCATAAAGCTTGTGCAATGGTTGCCAACCAATGTTTTTTTGTCCAAGCTCTATCCTTTTTAAATGCTGAGCCTCAAGCAAAGAAAAAAACATTTTCAAAGACTTTAATATGACTCGGCCAGGGTTCAAACTGCTGACCTCCCAGACTCTAACTGCAATTGCACCTCATCTGGTCGAGGTAATCTGGGTTATAATTTGAGAAGTGTTGGTATCTCTATCACAAGCCATGTCACTTCAGCAAAAGGACTTCTGTGACTCCATGGGACTGACTCAATCGGTGAATTTTCCAACCAGGATTTCTCTCAAGGACAATCCTCTCTTTCTGGACTTGGTGATGACAAACTTTCCCACAAATAGCTCCTGCTCTTCCTCTGCTCAAATTTCTTCATCTGATCATATGCTTGTGAGACAGCAGCTGCCTCAATGCCCACGAGTCTGGCAGTTCACTCAGGCAGATTGGCAGGGACTGCAAGCATCCATCTAGCTTCAGGACAGTCTCCTATGTCTACCACCCCTGATATTATCTCAGCCTGGGACTTCTTCCACAAAAACTTGCTCTCTTTAATGCATGGATTCATCCCATCTCATCTTCTGTTATTCTACCCCCCCACCCCCTTCCCACTCATGGTACTTTGAATCCTGTGGTGAAGCAGTTGCTCTGAAATAACTGGCCTTCTCTTCCGTGAAGCAAACCCAACTGAAGGCACTCTCATTGCATTCAAAAAAGCCTGCAACTCGTGTCCATTCTCAAGAGAGCCAGAAAACAACATCTGTCCAACCTCAAGAATGAACTTTCAAACTTGTCTCCCTCCTCTAAAACCTGGTGGCACCTTGTTAAGTCTGTCTCCAGAGTATGCTTCGCCTCCATCCTTTCTCTCACTTTAAAAGCATCACAGCCGTGTACGCTCGTGAGAAGGCCGAATACCTAAATTCTGTGTTTGTTTCCAAATATTGTGTCCCCAACCTATCACTCTCTGTACCCATACTGGCTATAACCCTCCCATTTACTTTGTTAACAATCCTCTTTTGGAAGTTCAGTCTCTCAACTCCTGGGTCTCACTATCAGCCACAATCTTTCTTGGATAAACCACATTTCAAAGTTGGCCTTCAAAGCCAGTCGCTGACTGCACATCCTCTAATATATAAAGTCCTTCCTTGGCACACCTGACCTCCTCTCCACCGACAAGGCCTTCATCTGCAGCTTTATGGAGTACTGCTCTCCCCTCTGGGCTGATTTCCTCCTCCCCCCCCCCCACCATGTTACTGTAGGGCGCACAAAATCAACCATGAACTCCCTTCTGGTGAAACTCCAAAAATCCAGCCTCACTGCTTACCTCCACTCATTCTTTCCTCTCCTTCCCCACCTGTGGAACAAACTTCCACCATTCTCTTCAATCTCATTCTTCCCTCCAGGACTTAAAGACATCTGTTCATCACCATCTCAGATCATCCCCAATCTAAAACCATAATCTTTTCTGCCCTCGTTAACCCCCTCCCTCATTGAGGACACAGCACCCAACTGCACCACAAAAACAAGCCGGTAGGTGACATAGGTGGTCGCTATATAATTGCATACTAGTCATCCAGTTTTTGACAGATTGGGCTGAATTTTTTTGACAAAGAGGTTGATCATAGTGCACATAGAAGCGCGGAAGCTGATTTTTGATTTTCGAAAAAAAAATATATTTTTCGGATTTTTTTCAAAAATTTCAAAGTCCCGTTGCTCGGCAACGGTGGCATCCATAGCAACGGTGCTCAAAAGCATACAACTAGATCCTGGTATGAACCTACCAGTCAAGTTTCATCAAAATCGCTTGACTCCTCTGGCCTCCAGAGCTGTCCATTACATACAAACAAACAGACAAGCCGGTAGGCGATATGGGTGGTCGCTACATAATTGCATACTAGTCATACAGTTTTTGACGGATCGGGCTGAAAATTTTTGACAAAGAGGATGATTATAGTACTCATAAAAGTGCAGAAGCCGATTTTTGATTTTCGAAATGTTTTTTTTTTAGGATTTTTCAAAAATTTCAAAGTCCCGTTGCTAGGCAACGGTGGTGTCCATAACAGCGGTGCTCAAAAGCATGCAACTAGATGCTGGTATGAACCTACCTGTCAAGTTTCATCAAAATCGGTTGACTCCTCTGGCCTCCAGAGCTGTCGGTTACATACAAACATACAGACAGACGGAAAAAGTGAAAATAAGGGTACTCTAGCGACCACCCAACAGACATACAGACAGACCGAAAACCTGAGAATAACGGCAGTCGAGCGACCACCCAACAGACATACAGACAGACGGAAAACCTGAGAATAACGGTAGTTCAGCGACCACCCAATAGGATATGGAGATGTTACATTTAAATAAATAAATATGGAGGAAGTGAAGATTATAGGTGGTTCCGTAGACATATGTTTATAAAATAATTAAATAATTCAAGGGGTGTGTCAGTGGAGATGGTAATGTGTATATAAATAAATAACTAATTTGAAGTTATGTGTTGGTGGTGCAGGTGGAAAAGTGTATATAAATAAATAAATAATTCAAGGTGGTAAATAGGTCACGGTGATGGCAAAATTTATAAAAAATATATTAATAATTTTAATCCAAGCTGGTATGTCACTGGTGGTGGTGATGCCTGATGGTGTAGTTTATAAAACTATATAAATACGTCAAAGGTGTGTGTTGGTAGTGGAAATGGTAAAGGGCATATAAATAAGTAATGGTTCCCGAAATAATGTACAATATTGCACTATTTATTCTCTCCAGTAAAAAAACAAAATGCTTCGCTTCCAAAAATTCCAAATTGGCCCTGATCCCAAAATCAGTTGATATTCGTCATGCCAATGAGTACCAGTATACTGGGCCGGTGTATACCCCAGTTAAAATAGGTGTACCATATCCCTGTGTCGTAAGAGGCGACCAGGGTTGCGTCAGGAAGGGCATCCGGCGTAAAACATGTGCCAAATCACAATGCGGATCATACGGATGATCCGCTGTGTCAACCCCTAACGGGAGCAGCCGAAAGAAGAAGATTCGTCATGCCAAAATATTATTACATTGATTGGCCGAATACAAAAGAAATGCATCGTCTTTTTCAAGTGGAAGCTACGGGTGGACGGGCAGATGCATTGACAGGGCCCAAAATGTAAGTCCTTAGTTGGGCTTATGCCCGGTTTGGGGATAATAATATTATTCTGGGCCAAGCGCAGTCAAAAAAGTCACACAATACTGTCCTTTAAGCTGGCTCAAGCACAGGTAGCTCAAACTTGGGGTGTTTTAAAACTGAAAGTTCTGCCATCGAGGGTCTGCGATGTCCACAGTAGTCCCTAACAAAGCCAAACTTTCGACACAAATTGTGTCATTTTGGGATGTCATTTTAGGGAATTATGTGATGTGAATTTTTTAAACCTTTTTTAATTCGGTGGATTTTTGCGATTTCCAGGCTGACTTGCAGACCTCAACACTTGTTTCTCACTTCTTACGTCTGTGGCACCATCTTCCAGTGACTCTTGTGCCTCACTGTTCCCACCAGGACTTGAAGCATACAGCGTACCACAATTTCTTGCCATCCCGAAGTCTGACCCATGATATTTATTACCCCCATTAACCCATCTCTTCTTTTCCTGTTCGTCCATTCCCTTCATGTTTGTCCCACTATCAGTTCTACCATGTTCTTCCCTGAGCCTCGCTTCTGTAAAAAAAAAAAAACCCAGAAAGAACAAGTCTTAGACCAGCAGCTTGAGAGCCAGTGTGAGCAGAACACAATTCATTGCTGAACTCTCACTTGTTCTTTAAGGGAGGAATCGTTCAATATTTTTTTTCCTACATTTGATGTAAAGTGTTTTTGACAGTTACACTTTATTACAAATCAGATTAGTTGGTACGAATTTATAACCCTGCATATCTTCCTGTTGTTCCAATACTTTTGGTAATACAGTATATGCATGTGCAAAAATGTGCTAAAGAACTGCGTAAACAGAGTTCTTTTTTATCCGATCCTGTTGCTGGCTCAGAGCAGGCGGTGGTTCAGAAAGCCTTTTAGTATTCACGAGATCGCTTTGTTCCACAACTTTTCATCTTCATTGCTGTGAAAACATTAAAGCCTTATTAAAACTACTGCAGAAGCAATCAGTGACCTCTGCTTATTCCCATAACTGGCAGTTTAGAAGCTATTTATTCTCAAACAGCGAGAAGTAAATAAGTCACTGATGAAATCACCATACTCTTTACAAAGTGCACTCGCCTTTGAGATGCAGGGTTGGCCAGAGAGCTTCACAAGAAGAGGGACCTTTTTTACTTCCTACCTCCTTTCACACTCCACCCATCCCCCACATTAAATGTGCCTCCGTGCATTCATAATTTTCACCGATAATGATCACCGTCGCTAACAGACCTTACATCGCTCCCCACAAATGTGACATTTCCGAGCAATCGCTTAACCCGTCCACCGGTGTGAAAGTGACGGCCAAGATATTGCTCTTCATCTCTACGCCCTGTGCTCTCCTCCTAATTGGATGGTCCAAAGGACCCTCTGGCTAATTTTCCAATTAAAATGAGTTTTGCATGAGATGGCTGGCGGGCTTTGAGACTGAGTGTTGGGGCTTTGGTGTTGTGGGCTAAAAGGGGGATGGGGAGTTCGAAATAGGTAGGTTTGGGAGGGGAGGAGTGTACTGCCGTGGTGGCTTGTTAGATGGATAACAAACGTGCTGTTTGGAGATGTAGAATATGGAGAAAGGTGAAAGTAGATTTAAAGAAATTCTGATGCAATGTCAGCACTCAGCAGCAAGAATATTAACTGCGGTTCCAGACGCTGTCCCGGTGGTGGAATTGGAAGAAGAGGCAGGTCAGTGTGACATTTTCACACGATTGGAGACTCACAAGGGATCAATTGCATTTTAGGAAGAGCAGGCACTGCAATCTTCTCAAAGCCTTTGATTTTATGCTTCACATGTGAAAAAATATGGGGATCATTTCATTAAGCTGCCATTGACATCTTGATCATTTTTTTACAGCAAGAAATAAAGAAAAACATAAACAAATTAGAAGGGCACTCGGTAGAGCGCATTCCTCCTCCAAGCAATGCCTGATCCATGAGAACATATCGGGCACATTATATTTTTAAAATATCATGCTGTATATCGTTTTTGGCCCCATCTCCCAGTGGTGAAGAATCACTGTAATAAGTAAATAATTCTTGTATCTCGATCCGGATTCGGATATTCAACAAAATTGAATCAATTTGTCCTTGTCACATATACAACCTGTCCACCAAGTTTCATCCAAATCCGTCCACAACGTTTTGAGATATCATGCACACAAACGAACAAACGATAAAAATACGTCGTGCAGAGCACGATACTTGCAAAATCCACCCCCCTCTCCAAAGGTTGCCATGGATACATCAAATTGTCTATTTCATTAAGATTAAAATTGACAATCTTAATCAAACCTTCCATCAATCGGATGAAAATGGATTATTTTTCAGATTGAAATTGATGATTTTAGAAGTTTGACCTTGAATTGACCTTTGAACTTTTGATCTCCAAAATAGCTGGTTTCGCAATTCAGTAATGTACTATGCAATTACTGTTTAACCTTCAAGTCAATCGGATGAAAATTGATGATTTTTCAGTATTAATTTATGATTTTAGGAGTTTGACCTTGAGTTGACGTTTGACCTCAAAAATAATTATTTTTCCCAATCCAGTGACGTAATATGCAAATCGTGTTCAAATTTCAAGTCAATTCGATGAAAAATGATGATTTTAGAAATTTGACCTCAAGATGACCTTTGACCTTTGACCTCAAAATTAATAATCTTCTCAATTGAGAGTACCTCTACAACCTGGTGAAGTTTCATGATGATCGGTATAGAATTGTGTCTTGTCGGCAATAAACAGACAGACAAACAAACAGACAGAAAGGGGTGAAAACATAACCTCCTTCACCTTCGGTGGTGGAGGTAATTAAGAAAGGGATCAGCTCAGCATCCTGTGGCTATGTTTTTAAATATGTCTGAAGGGTTAATTTATCATGATCACATTTCTTTTGTCACTTGGCACATCATCTCAACAGATAATATGCAGTAATTTCCATTTCTCTCTTTCTTTGTTTCTCTTTTTTTCTCTCTTTCTTTCTTTCGTTCTTCCTTTCTCTCTTTCTTCTTTCTTTCTCTCTTTCTTTGTTTCTTCCTCTCTTTCTTTCTCTTTTTTTCTCTCTTTCTTTCGTTCTCTCTTTCTTTCTCTCTTTCTTTCTCTCTTTCTCCCTCTTTCTTTCTTTCTCTCTTTCTTTCTCTCTTTCTCCCTCTTTCTTTCTTTCTCTCTCTCTCTCTCTCTCTCTCTCTCTCTCTCTCTCTCTCTCTCTCTCTCTCTCTCTCTCTCTCTCTCTCTCTCTCTCTCTCTCTCTCTCTCTCTCTCTCTCTCTCTCTCTCTCTATCTATCTATCTATCTATCTATCTATCTCTGGATCATGAAGTGCAATGTACAATTCAGGTTTCTGATCTTCTTTATTCACTTCTTGCCCTCTTTTGTTGGCAGCTCAACTTAGTGTCGGCAGTTACACTGTCCAAGAGCTGTGCACTGACAGATGGCACGTCACGACTCCAGGCAGCACAAGGAATGCCTCAGACCCCCAGCACCCCGACACCAGCCCCAACTGCACTCACCTCAAACCCTTTGGGTCCATTGGTATCTAACATGGGACATGCCTCACATCCTCCTCCATTCCCACCTGTTCTCACGTCAACTGCTGGGATGCAGTCACATCCTCATGCTGCAGGACTAACGCCCATTCGCCGTCGTCACTCAGACAAGTACAGCATCCCTGTTGGTGCGGGTAGGTTCATCATATTTGAAACCTGGCCTGAGATAACATACAAAATCTTTCTTGAGTAAACAAGGTCAACTGTGTCTTGAGTAACAAATGCAGCATATTTGTTAGCAATATACGAATGAATACACATTTTAAATCACAAAAGACTTTCACTCTCTGCTGGTCATGTATCATTTAAAACTTAATATTTAGGAAATTATGGAAGTCAAACCTTTCATTTTTCTGAAGCCCTATTCCCAGAATTTACTTGCATCTCATTTCAACAATTGCAAAACAATGTAATGAAACCAGAAAAAAATGAAACTTTAAAAATATTGAATATTTCAATGTTGCAAAATGCCCTCATTCATGAAACTAAAACATATAATATTTACTATTTATTTATTTATTTTGTATACCTTGTCGAGGCTTGTATGAGAACTAAGAGATAACGTTCAAAATCATTTAAGCATTGTTCACCTGGTGTTGGCTTTGTGGTTCAGGTGGCTGGCTTGGGACCGAAGGGTCCTGAGTTTGAGGCCCTGCCCACCATTGAATTAACACTAGGTGGGGTTGACTCAGCCTGTAATCCTCGAGATTGGCAGAATGATAAGCAGTGTACTGGGGAAATAACTATTTGGGGTAACCTGTGTTGGAGTGGTGACCCATCCAGGACTGTACTCCTTGCCAATGAGATTGCCTCAGCAGTCCCGATGCCCATTTATGCCACAAAGGAAATGGTATTATTATATTATTATTTAAGCATTGTTCATAAAGGATTGTGTCTTATTGAATCAAGTGTTGGTTTTCACTTTCTTGCTTCTTGTTTTATTTGCCTTTGTCAAAAAACTTTTAGAGTGAGCAATGTACAGGCCTCGCAAAAATGTGAAATAACATCAGCAGCTATGGCAGATTTAAGCATTCGGGCAGCATTTGTTTTCAAGATTATAGCAACAAGCTCGAATGAGCTAAGATCCTCGTCCTCTTAATGATGACGTTATAAAAACGAATATGACGTCATTGGGATGTATCAGGTTTGCGATAAATTATCTGTGCTAATGCCCGGCTTGATTCCTGCAAACAAAATTCAAACAGCTTGCCTAGTTTCGGAGATAATGGTGTCGGCGCTTTCCATTAGCGGCGATATTATGACGTCAACTTTTTTTTCTAGGAAGAATTTCCAAAATCGGAGATGGTTACTGTCTGCGCGTGGGCTTTCTGCATATACATGGCAAGTTTCACGCAGATCCGATGAAAACTCTGGGTTGTGAAACAAAAAATGTCAAAAAATAGGAATGACGTCATAAAAATTGATATGACGTCATAGTGATGTATCATATGTGCGGTAATTCATCTCTGCTAATGCCCTGTTCGATTCTCGCAAACAGAACTCAAAAAGCTTGCCGAGTTTCGGAGATAATTTTTTAGGCGATTTCCATTAGCGGAGATATTTTGACATCATAACTTTTTTTCCTGGGAGGAATTTTCGAAATCGGAGATGGTTACTGTCTGTGCAGGGTATTTTTACATATATATACACCAAGTTTCAGGAAGTTTCGATGAAAACTGTCGGCTGTGAAACAAAAAAGTCCACAAGAACAACAACCTGAGTAAAACTTTGAGATCCTCCACAAGGATCTAAAAACCAGTCTTTGTGCAAAATGAGAGTACAATTGACTTTCCAATGCCTGAAACACACTGCTCAAAGGCCTTTAGGGAAAATACGAGGTGTTTAGATTTTTCACTGCTATTGTGAATAAAGGCCAAACACAAGTACTCTTGTGGCATGATGTCTACTGGCAAGGTCCCTGAAGGGTTTACGGAACTTTCCATTTTCCTTTTCCTCCCATGTTCAGTGCACACTCTTGTGCTGTCTTCAGTTCATTTTGCAAGTCACGATGTCGTGAAAATGTTGCCACTGGGTGGAAGCCGGTGCAAGGCCTGGCCCCAAAGTCTTGAGCAAGGATGTGCTTTTCCTACACATCCTTGAATCTCTTTTGTCATTGTTACCCAACACCCTCCATCCTCCATGGTTCTTTATTCTGCATTGGCTATAGAAACTTGCCAGGTCAAGCTTTGGGAATTTAACTGCAGGAGCAGAAAAAAAAAAATATATATATATATATATAATAAAGGATAAAAACTTTCTGGTTCTGAGGGCACATGGCAAACTTTATTTTGCACCACATATTGTCTATTCAACCTTTGTTTCCAGAAAGCATTTCTGTGTATCCAAAACTTTATTTTCTTCCAACTATCCTTGATTAGTCTCCAGAACCTTGAAAGTGCATTTTTTTTTTTTGAAAGAAAATGAGAGTGAAGGAAACCCATGAGGCAGAATGGTTACACGCAGAGGTGAATGCCATCAGAGTAGCCGCATTTGCACAGAAAAGATGTACATTGAGAGTGACAACTCGACTTTAACACATTCTCCCAAGACAGCACGCACTCAATTAATTTACCCACTTATGGGTTTCGCTTCTCACATCTCCCAAACATATACAAGGATTTGCTACAGTAATTCATCAATTTTCACTACCTCCTAATGACTACCCATTTGATGCACAACCCATTGATTTTGGTTTTGCGATTTTTGCAAACTGCACAGTATGTCATTGCTTTTGGTGCACGTTAGTTATTGTTTTGTAAAGTTATTCTTTGCTATTCGTATGATCCACGAATAATCACTGCTTCTTTGAAGTGAAACTTTGCATGTATTTTGTTTTTGATTTTGATAAATGTGTTGCATATTGGAGATGAATATGGAACAGGTAACTTTACCTAACCACATCTTAAGTAATGACAATTTACTCGTGATTAATCTGCTGGGCACAATACTTGTTTATACATATACATTTTTTTGATGATTCACAAAATAATGTGGATATGTAAAAAGGTACTTGGTATATTCATGTAGCAGCATTGTGGTCTTTTGTGACTTTATTTTCTAGACCTTGCGCAGAACTATGAGTTCTATACAAATGCTGAAGTCAGGCCACCATTCACCTACGCAGCTCTTATACGACAGGTAAACAAACAACATCTCCGTCAATCTTTCTTCTGTCTTTTCTTTTCATTCCCTTTGCTGTGGTACTGTATGAAATCTTTTTGTCACATTGATTCACACAATTATTTTTTGTTGTTGTTTTTTTTTTATAGAAATATCATAAAAGCTGACACAAAGACAATCCATAGAGCAAAAACATCTGTCTATTATTCTGAGGCAGGTAAAAAGGGATTCATTATCAAGCACCACATAATACTGTTCATTTTTCTGGTGTCATCTATTGAAGCAAGGCCCTGGTCTTGAAACCACAAGGGCTCGGGCAAGAGCAATTACCGATTTATTCCACCTCTGGTGGAAATTTTGTGTATTTTGGGCCTACTTGGGGTAAGGAAGAAAGCGTGCTATTTCTTCGGGCAGCAGCAGTGTGTGTGTGTGTGTGTGTGTGTGTGTGTGTGTGTGTGTGTGTGTGTGTGTGTGTGTGTGTGTGTGTGTGTGTGTGTGTGTGTGTGTGTGTGTGTGTGTGTGTGTGTGTGTGTGTGTGTGTGTGTGTGAGAGATGCACATCCTGACTGTTTGGTGTCAGACTATATCCAATGCAGATCGGGGGAATGCTCATCACACTCCAAATGTTGTGATATGTACATGTGTGTGTGTATGTATGTATATATATATATATATTACATACATATATATATATATATATATATATATATATATATATATATATATATATATATATATATATATATATACATATATATATATATATATATATATATATATATATATATATATATACATATACATACGAGATCCATCTAAAAAGTAACGGGACTGAGTTTGCTGTGTGCTCCACTTACACAACTTGAATGAACGGGTTGCGTCACAGTCTTTCGTAACATTCCAGCAATATGTGAATATATATATATATATACATATGTATATATGTATATATATGTATATATATATATATACATATATATATATATACATATATATATATATATATATATATATATATATATATATATATATATATATATATATATATATATATATATATATATATGATTGGTGATGGTTGACTGCGCGCATTGTGTGATTTTTTACAGGTCGTGCTGTACACGTTGTCTAGTCTGAGTCGTCGCGCTATGAGTCGTGAGCAGAGAGCCAATCTGAAGTTTCTTGCCAAGCTTGGAAAAACACCTTCCAAATCCTTCGCAATGTTGCAGCAAGTCTACGGGGAAGAAACGATGTTACGTACACATGCATTTGAATGGCACAAGAGGTTCAAAGAGGGACGGGAGGAGGTTGAAGACGATCCAGGGTCTGGAAGACCTTCAACGAGCCAAATGGCGGAAAACATAGAGCGTGTGAAGCAGATGGTGTGCGCAGATCGTCGACTCACAGTTCGGATGATTGCTGAGGAACTTTCCATCAACAAGGACACTGTCTGGAGCATCATCACTGAAAATCTCGAAATGTGCAAGGTGTGCGCAAAGATGGTACCCAAGATGTTGTCCGAGGACCAGAAACAGCAAAGAGTCACTGTCTGTCGAGACATTATCAAGCACCTCTAGGACGGTCGAGACCTGCTCGGGAGAGTCATTACTGGCGATGAATCGTGGATATTTGAATACGATCCCGAGACCAAACGGCAGAGTCGTCAGTGGAAAAGTCCGGCATCACCAAGACCAAAAAAAGCAAGGATGTCGAATTCGATGGTCAAGGTGATGCTCATCGTGTTTTTTGACATCAAGGGCATTGTCCACTTCGAGTTTCTCCGACAGGGTCAAACAGTGAATCGATACGTGTACAAGGAGATCCTCCCGCGCCTCATGAGATCAGTCTGGGACAAGAGGAGGGATCTGTGGGAGAACAACGCCTGGGTGCTCCACCATGACAATGCCCCTGCTCACAGTGCCCTGAGCATCCGACAGTTTCTGGCAGAGATGAAAGTGCCAACTCTGGAGCAATCCCCGTATTCGCCAAACTTGGCCCCTTGTGATTTTTTCCTATTCCCCAAGCTCAAGAGGGTGATCAAGGGGACCAGATTTCCTGATGTGGAGGCCATTAAAATGGCCGTGATGACGGAGCTCCAGAGGATTCCAGAAGAAGCCTTCCAGGGGTGTATCGAAGCATGGAAGAAGAGGAGGGACAAGTGTGTGAGACTAGAGGGAAACTATTTTGAAGGGGACAAGCTGTGATTTCAATATATTTTTTGGAATAAATTTTCTGTGAAGTCAGTCCCGGTACTTTTTAGACGGATCTCATGGATATATATATATATATATATATATATATATATATATATATATATATATATATATATATATATATATATATATATATATATATATATGACCGTTTTTACAGCCATTTTTCCCTGCTGTGCAGGGGTTTGGCTTTTTCTTGAGGCAATGTTTTATGGCCGGATGCCCTTCCTGACGCCAACCCTGGTCGCCTCTTACGACACACAGGGATATGGTGCACCTATTCTAACCGGGGCATACACCGCGACCTGTACACTGGCACTCATTTCGCTGACCTCGGAAGGATGACAGGCTGAGTCAACCCCCTGGTGTTAATTCAACAGTAAACGGGGCTTGAACTCAGGACCCTTGGATCCCAAGCCGCCACCCTAACCACTAAGCCAACACCAGGCTTATATATATATATATATATATATATATATATATATATATATATATATATATATATATATATATATATATATATATATATATATATATATATATATATATATATATATATATATATATATATATATGTATGTATGTAGTCATACACAGATATATATAGTCACGTCCAAGTATCCGTTAACACAAAATTACTCAGAGCCGGGACTTTTCGTCCTGAGGGATGGTCCAAGCCATCTTTTAAGGCACCGCGTTCAATTTTACTTCACTTTTTCCATTCCCCGAGCTCCTCCAAATGAGCCGAAACGACGGCAAACCCACATGGAAAGCATATGGCTGAAACATGATCTTACCTTTTAAAGAATTTATTACCTCCACCACGAAGGTGAAGGAGGTTATGTTTTCACCCCTTTTTGTCTGTTTGTAACTTACGAAATCTAAAGATTTCGTAAGTATATTGATGACTTCCATTTGTTTGTTTGTTTGTTTGTAGGCACAATAACTCGAGAACGGAAGAAGCTACCAATGTCAAGTTACACCACTTGATTCAGGAGGGTGATGGCTAGTGCTGATTAGATTTTGGTCAAAATCGGTCAAAGGTCAAGGTCACAGTGAGGTCAAATATTCGATTTTTGATGGTTTGGTACAGATAACTCGAGAACGGAAGAAGCTACCAATGTCAAGTTACACCACTTGATTCAGGAGGGTGATGGCTAGTGCTGATTAGATTTTGGTCAAAATCGGTCAAAGGTCAAGGTCACAGTGAGGTCAAACATTCGATTTTTGATGGTTTGGTACAAAATCATCATAGAAACTTCTGGTTTGCGTCGCTACCTTCTCTAGAGACAGCTTTTATTAGACAAGGTCCGAGGTCAAGTTGACGATTTCGTAAGTACCAGTCTATGACTGCTTGTTTGTTTGTCTGTTTGTTTGTTTGTCTGTTTGTTTGTTTGCATGCAGGATATCTCAAAACATTGGAGACGGATTCAGACGAAAGTTGGTGGACACTTTGGGTGTGCGGCAAGGTTGAATTGATTTGATTTTGGTGAAGATCCGAAGGCGGATCTGGTTATGAGAATTATTTAAACTTTAAATTGATTCTTTGCCATTGAGAGATAGGGCTAAAAATTATATATAGCATGATATTTCAAAAATGTATTGGGCCTTATATGTTCTCGTTGATCAGGCATCGTGTGGCGGAGGCATGCGATCTACCGAGTGCCCTTTTAGTTTTTATTATGAAAAGCACAGGGAAAAGGGTCGACAAGATGCTACAATAACGGAACAAACCAAATTATTCAAAAAGACACAAAAAGGGAGAATGCGATCTGCAAAGTTACATATACAATTGAGAAATAAAAGCTCCAATACCACCCTCTTGGCAACACAGATATGACTTTCACAATACAACAATAATGCAGGCGGGACTTCTGTTTTATTTACGATGACCAGGGTGAACGCAGGCCTCAATACAATGGTGTCTGCATTAAAGACCAGGTTCCTGAAGAGAGCCAGTCAGGCACCTGGTCTTTACAGCAGACACGATTGCCTGCTTGTCTCATGTGGACTCCATGGTCAGAACTCCGTTCTCTTCTTCCTCCTTGTGGAATCTCTCATGGGTCCCGCCCATGGTGGTGACCCCACTAAAAATATCAGTACATCTTTTTTGGGGGCTCGACAGCCCACTGTGCCACCATGGCTGGCATACACTGTCAAGATAGATTGCAACTGGCCTTTCACACACGTGAGCCTCTGCAATGGGAAATCCTCAACGAGCCCCAACTGCCTACAACAACAACTTTTTGTGCATATATAATTAATCTTACCCTGTCTATAAATTGCATATGCTGTCTCAGTGTCACGTGTAACAAACGGCTTACTCTAACAGATCCCTCTTACATGGCAATCTGACCTACTTGAGACACGGACCATACTACACTTACCACAGTCAAGTTATGGATCCCCCTCAAGCCCTTTCCACATAACAACATATACATCCATACATATATCTTCTTCTTCTTCTTTCGGCTGCTCCCATTAGGGGTCGCCACAGCGGATCATCCGTTATGATCCGCATACTGATTTGGCATAGGTTTTACGCCGGATGCCGTTCCTGACGCAACCCTGGTCGCCTCTTACAACACAGGGATAAGGATTGGGTTTCGCCATGATTCCGGGCTGCCCTACACCCTCTCATAGCGCGGCCCAGCGCAGAGCAGAGCACCCGTCCTCAAGCGATCCTCCAACCCAAGCCTCCGAGTATCCGGATTACAGGCGCACGCCACTACGCCCAGTGACATCCATACATATATACATACATATATAAATGCTCGTGGGGTGTGCTTACACATTATGTAAGCATATGAACCATGCTTCCCCTTTGTCTTGGGTCGCTCACCTGCATTTGATTTTGCATTAATTTTTTCCATTTATTTATATTTTCATTTATGGATGCTTTATGAAGCTTCTGTGATATTTCCTGGTTTGTCCGCTTCAATGTCCATCGACAAGCAAAGTTACCGTGCTTCCCTATTGTCTCTAGTCACTCATCTGCATTTTATTTTTTTTTTTCATTAAGTTATATTTTCATTTATGGATGTTATCTGCCAATTCATTTAATTTTTCAGGTGAAGCAACTTCGATGTCCATCAGCACGCATAAATTTCAGGTTTCAATGTCACGCGGAAGGTACTGACTGATCTTTAATATCAATCAATGAGTGAATGAGTGAATCAGTCAGAGGTTAGAAAGAGCTTTATATTTTAGATATACTTCCACTTCGTTCATGGAAGTATCCCGGTATACTGTGTGTGTATACTATATATATATATATATATATATATATATATATATATATATATATATATATATATATATATATATATATATATATATATATATATATATATATATATATATATATATATATATATATATATATATATATATATATATATATATATATATATATATATATTGTTACGGCTGTGGAAATTCACAGAACACCATATAGGTCCTTAGTTCAGTTATGCCGATAAGTCCGTGTTCAGTTAGATTTCCCCACCGTTGTTTAATGGGGATTATTCGTGTCACCCGGGCTGTGATCTTTGAGTTAGCCGTTTTTCTTTCGCTATCATTATTTTGGACCAACCACTTCACTACAACCACGATCAACACCAATCACGATCGCCTCAACCACCAACCACAACAACCACGCCGCCTTAACCATCACCGCATTTCCTACCTTGGCACACGGTTGCCAGAGGCCTGGCCTTCGTTGAGGGAAAGCAGTTCTTCAAATTTCTGCCCTGCTAGAGCTGCCCCAGTCAACTGCAAGTGTTGTTATTATGAAGTGGAAATGTCTCGGAGCAACAACAGCTCATCCACAAAGTGGTAGGCCACCCAAGCTCAAATAACTTGAATGCTAAGTACTGAAGCAAGTAGCACGGAAAAATTGTCTGTCCTCGGTTGCAACACTCACTAACGAGTTTCAAACTGACTCTGGAAGCAACATCAGCACAAGCACTGTTCATCGAGAGTTTCATGAAATGGGTTTCCATGGCCGAGCAGCCACACACAAGTTTAAGATCACGATGTGTAATGCCAAGCGTCAGCTGTTGTGGTGTAAAGCTCACCACCACTGGACTCGGGGCAATGGAAGCACATTCTCAGGTGTGATGAATCACGCTTCACCATCTGACAGTCCGATGGACGAATCTGGGTTTGGCAGATGCCAGGAGAACGCTACCTGCCTGAATGCATCGTGCCAACTGTAAAGTTTGGTGGAGGAGGAATAATGGTCTGTGGCTG
Organism: Eptatretus burgeri; assembly: GCF_056783735.1. NCBI lineage: Eukaryota > Metazoa > Chordata > Myxini > Myxiniformes > Myxinidae > Eptatretus > Eptatretus burgeri. The sequence goes on from NC_140969.1 coordinate 60,185,583, forward strand.
TTTTTCATGGTTCGGACTCGGCCCTTAGTTCCAAGGAAGGGAAATCTTAACGCTACAGCATACAATACCATTCTAGAGGATTCTGTGCTTCCAACTTTGTAGCAACAGTTTGGGGAAGGCCCTTTCCTATTTCAGCATGACAATGCCCCCATGCACAAAACGAGGTCCATACAGAAATGGTTTGAGATTGGTGTGGAAGCCTGCACAGAGCCCTGACCTCAACCCCATCCAACACCTTTGGGATGAATTGGAACTCTGACTGAGAGCCAGACCTAATTACCCAACATCAGTGCCTGACCTCACTCGTGTTCTTGTGGCTGAATGTGAATATGTGATGTGAACAATATGTGAATGCAGCATTCAAAATGTAAACTATTCAGCCTGGCAGAGGTATGTTCTCTATGGAGTGCATTCCGTTTCACCAAGTTGTCACTCTATGAGTGATTTTTCATGTGTTTATTTGTCTGTTTGTGTACAGGATATCTCAAAAAGTTGTGGACAGGTTCATTTTGAAATTTGGTGTGCAGGTTGGGTGTTTGACAAGGACGAACTGATTAGATTTTGGTGAAGATCCCGATCTGGCTACTAGAATTTTTTCAGTGATTCTTCCAGGAAGAAAAAGAATTGGTTCAATTTTGGTGAATATCTGAATCCGGATCTGGATACGAGAAATATTTAATTCTAAAAGTGATTCTTCACCATTCAGAGATAGTGCCAAAAACGATATATAGCATGATATTTCAAAAATGTATTGTGCCAGATATGTTCTCATGGATTGGGCATTGTGTGGTGGAGGTATGTACTCTACCGAGTGCCCTTCTAGTTTATAATTATGTTACTTTGCCCCCTGTAGTGAGTAATAGCTGCTACTTAATTGGCCCCTCACAAAAGGAAGAGACCCTCTCTTAGACAGGCCCTTGCTGCTCCGATGGTTGGCAGTGAGTGCCCTGGAAGCAGCAGGGAAAAGAGTGGCATCTATATGTGGGAGAATTCCGTTTCCAGCCTGTGGGTCACCAAAATATCTCAGATGGCAGAGCACTCGTTTGGTTTTCCAGAGGACTTGGGTTCCATTCAATCATCACATATGCAAATATGGCTGAATAATGAAGGTATTTACAGGAAATATCGCTAGCATAGAGTTGCAAATATACTTCCTGCATGGCAGTGAGCTGATAAATGATTAATAAAAGTAAAGGTAAAGTTTGAGGACTTCCCAAGATGAAGGGGAGCCCCTCAAATTGTGCAAATTTATAAAAAAAAAAACTTCCACCTACCTTAGAATGGAAAAAAAAGTGGCACCGTTCGGGTGGAAACTCAAAATCACAATTGTATTTAGAAATTACCAAACCAGCGAATGTTTCTGCCGAACCCCTGATTGCGTTTCCTTACAGATGGGAGCAGTTTCGTATGGATCAAAACTCATAATCATAATTGTATTGAGGAAATTATTAAACCTCTCACACAGCTTTAGGCATCTGCTGGGACCCCAAAACATTCCACAGAAAGTTTGGCGCGGCTGGTCCCAAAACTGACGGAGGAGTTCGGGAACGATCGGACAGACAGACAGATAGATAGATAGATGGACGTGCTTCCTTTATAATATACATACATTCTAGCTGTTTACCTACCATACAGTTGAATTTTGAAAGTTCAACTTTAATCAATTAAATGAAGAATTTATTTTAATTTCATTTTTAAAATAATTAACTTATTAGCACAAACATAACACAGGCAATAATCACGTATTTAATGGACACAAATACACTCACTATACCTATTAGTGTGTATGTGAACAATATGTGAATGCAGAAATTGTAGGACTATTTGGCGTTAGAATAATGGAGCGGCCATATCCACGTGCACATTTGGGAATATATAGGTATGTTGTGTTTGGTGAGTAAACTTGTGTATCTTATTTCTCTCATTCGAGTGCAGCTTGTGGCTGCTGGTTGCGTCATTTGGTTGGGACGTGGCTATGTCCCTCTTACCAGTACACTGGCGCTCATTTTGCCGACCTCGGAAGGATGACAGGCTGAGTCAACCTCCTGGTGTATTTTAATTCAGCGGCCAACAGGGCTTGACTCAGGATCCTAGGATCCCAAGCCACCACCCTAACCACTAAGCCAACACCAGGCTTGTGTGTCTTATAATAACGCTACTAAAAAACATAGTGATCCTTTGGGCCACCTTGCTGAGAAAAGCTTGGACTGCGCATGTGCAATTGGCCAAAAATTGCTTTGCCCTATCTTTCTGAGGAGAAAGGCAGAGCCAGGCCTGGATTAAGTTTATGAGGGGCCCAAGGCTAATAGGTTGGAAGGGCTGAAGTCAGTACTACATATTGTATAAAATTCATAAATTCATCAGACTAATTTATTCACACATATATTTGTGACGTCCCACTCGCTTGGGTTGTTAGACGAGACTGCACCAGAATCAGTGTGAATGGTGGGATCAGTGCTTTGACTTCTGTCTTCAGAGGATGGGAGTGAAAGTGCAGCTAGCAAAGTCAAAAGAGGGTGATCCTTTTCATCATGTGCAGCAGGTTCACTCTCACTGGTCATCACCTAAACGTGTTCACTGGATTTAGGAGCAAAAAAGTGTCCTCGAAGATGGTGTACATTTCAATGCGCAAATTGACATCTTGTCTTTGCTGCCTTAGTTTGGCTTCCTTTACTTTTTGCCAGCCTCATTTCTTAGACATGCTGGTAGATCAATCATCAATGGACAAAATCTGGAGAAAAAAAAGAGATTTGAAAATTTTGAGGTCGAAAAAATATCTCCATGTTATATTATGTCCCTCTATCCTGCTGTAGGTCTTTTTCCCTCATTTCCACTTTGTTTATGTATTTATCTCTTTGCTTGTTTCTGACTTCATATTTGCTATATATTTCCTCACAATATTGATGCTTTATTATGCACTCTTGTGCGCGCGCGCACACACACACACACACACACACACACACACACACACACACACACACACACACACACACACACACACACACACACACTCACACACACGCACACACATGCACACACACACACACACACACACTCATGGGGCATGGTTGATACTGCACACATGTAGTGTGACATGTTTGCAGTCTGTAAACAGATAAATAAATCAATTAAATTGAGAATGAGTGAGCGGTATGAGATGATTTTTTTAACTATGTGATGTCCAGGCTCTGTTCTCCTGGCTGAGGGAGTGATGCATGACTTTTGTTTAATGGATATTTTCATTTATGGACATTTACGGATAGTTTTTTTATTTTTTATTTTTTGCTGGAATTGCAAGTTTGAGTGCATCATTGTGCCAAATTCCATCTTTTTAGCCCACCTAGAAAGTGCTAAATATTTAGGTGGGTGAATGATTCAGTGAGTGATGATTAGAGATACATACATATGTACGAAGGTGAAGGACTTTATGTCCATTGGAGACCGGGGGAGTGTTCGCCACACTCCACATATTTTGATTTTCCCACCGATCGCATCATGTGCCTTCTGATTGAATGGATTGCATTAGCGTGAACAATCGTCCGGGAGGCAGATCGATGGTTGTTCTTTGCGGATTATGCGGTTTTACCGTGTGAGACAGAATCCGTGGAGATGCTCACCATAACAGCCAAGAGGTGTGATTGACACACACACACACACACACACACACACACACACACACACACACACACACACACACACACACACACACACACACACACACACACACTCTAGGCATGGAAGTGCAGCAAGTTAATGTTATGGAGGGAAGAAAATGTGGCATTGATCCTTATAGTAACGTCACTCCTAAGTTTTTTTAGCTGTCCTACGCATAGCGGGAGATGGGGTTTTGAAATCGGGTGCGTGTGTGTGTGTGCGCGCGTGCATGTGCATGTGCTTGTCTGTCCCATAACTTCTAATTTTCAAGAAAGCTTTATTATGAGATTATGAAGAAGAAAAATTAATAAATTTGTCACCTGGTCAAATGTGAACGTCACATAAAATTGTCAGTTTTCATCCAATTGACCTGAAATTTTAAGAATTTGCATACGTTGGGTCACTGAATTGGTTCACCAATCAAAAGCTAGAGCCGATTTTCTTTTTTTTAGATCAAAAGGTCAAGGTTGCATAAAATTGGCAACTTTCATCTCATTGACTTGAAATTTGAACAAAATTTGCATATTGCATCATTGAATTAGTTAAACAAAAATCAGAACGATCGATTTTGTCGTTTTGATATGTTAACGGTTTCCATGACAACAGGCTTGTTTTTAGCTGTTTTTGGCACGCTTAGCATTGGGAAGAAGACGAAGAAGTCCGAATACAAAGCAGACGCGGATGGGTTTTGCATTTCCAGATGCTTTCTAATTTTTTTTTTTGCATTTGAATATAAATATATGCTTTCAATGCAGAGGATAAATTGTTGCCAACAGGCAATGTTTGCAATAAGCTATTTTCTTGCTATATATTGATCTAATGTGTATGGTGCAGTTTGTGCATCCATCATATACAGAGCAAGGACATTAGGACAAATCCGTGTGCTTTATTACAAGGATATTAGGAGACAATGGTCAAATCGACACAATCTATGGTATTTTAACCTGAGATCCCAGCATTATGGGTTATTTGCTCAGATGAGAACACTGCACCAATCTTTGCTTCAAAAAGCAACCCTCTTCAAAACTGTGCATCCTGATGACATATGTAAGTAAACCTTGTGAGTTTTATTTTTAAATAGCACATTTCATGAAGAATAAAGGAATATTCTGGCAGGGAAGCTTTTCGTAAACACAGGTCAAGACTCATGGAAGAGCTTGGCAACAAAGTGCACTAGCGAAACAACACTGAATACAGTGTTCCTCCACAACCCTCGACACTGTGTGCAAAAAAAGGAGCGGAGTGGAGGTTAGTTAGATCTGGACAAGGCATTCCCTGTCATGTAACCGGTTCGAGGTTTCTTTGCAGCCAGATGCCATCATCTCTGTTCATCATCATCTACAAAAACTGAAGATGTGTGTTCAGGAATTATCTTATTTCAAAGTTTTTATTTATTGTTGGTGTTAGTTTGTTGATGTAAATATTTGTGTAGCACATTGATTGCCTTCTTGTGTGCTTTTTTCCCAGGTTAATGTGTTCTTCTCTGGCCTGTGTATTTCTGTGGGCCCTGTTCCGATGGGTTGCTGTGTTTCCACTCATTCCTCTTTTCCTGTTTTCTCATTCTACAGCTTGTTGCCACGCCAATTGCCTTTTTCCACTTTGTCGCTTCGCTCTTCCATGAGCCTCAAGTTTTTCATAAATATAAACAAAACAGAGAAACAACATCATCATGGAAAAGCAAAGTTATGGGTAGAAAGGGTAGCAGCATCAATCTAACAAACATTGTCAACAGGCACAGGAGATTGCATAAGAAGGTATTGGCCTGTGCTCTTCAAAGTTTTGAGGGAATAGCAAAGTGAGGATGCAACAAAATGTGACTGTATGTATAATACGAGCGCATTATGAGACTAAGGATTCAACACTCCTTGGGTGTCGCTTCCCTGCTCTCTGTATATGCTCCGACTGAGGCTAGTGATCTCACCGTGAAGGACGCATCAAATTATATGCCATGCTCGAGTCTGTGGTTGCTCAGTGCCCCAAACGGGATACTCTTCCAGGCTTGGGGGATTTCAGTGCATTAACTGGCACTGGCACAGATGGTTATGAGACATGTGTTGGTCCCCATGGGTCTGGTACTGTGAACCAGAACAGCACTAAGTTCCTTGACTTTGCAAGAAGTCATGGACTTAGGGTGGCTGGTTCATGATTTCAGCACCCGCAGGCTCATCGCTGGACTTGGTATTCCAACGCTGGTGGTGTGGCAAAGGAAATTGACCATGTGCTCATTGATGGTCGCTGGAGGATGATCCAAAACTGCAGGGTCACCTGAGTGCTCAATTCCTCAATACTGACCACCGGCTTGTTGACGCAACTCTCAAGTTGCAGCTTAAATCCAGGAGAATGGTACCATCCTAGCCTAGGCTGGATGGTGGCAAACTCAAGGATGAGAGGGTAGCTGAGGAGTTTGTGAACAGGCTGAGTGAGGATTTGGGGTGTCTGGGTGCTTTGAGGAATCCTCAAGAGTTGTGGAGTGCCTTCAATACTATCATCCTTGATGTTGCCGGTGGATGTCTTGGAACTCACCACAGGGTGAAGAAGAATTTTGGCTCTCAAGGGACAATTGATACCATTGACCAGAGTCACAGGGCCAGATTTAATGGTATAGCTGAACTGTTAAGGGAGTTGAAGCGTAAAAATGTACGTGCACTGAGGGTGGACAAGGAGGCCTACATGTGAGGAATCTGTGAGGGTGTAGAGAATCAACTGTGGTCAAGTGATTCTTATCCTGCTTACAGGGGAATTCACGGATTGCGTTCGTCCTATCCCATCCCTCGGTGTACTGCATTTAGAGCGGAGGGTGGTGGGCTCTTGACTGAGCAGTCCGAAGTGAAGGCCCGCTGGGCTGTTTACTTTGAGCAGCTGTACCAGGCTGATTCACCAGCTCTCGAGTTGGATGTCAGGGGTGTTACTATCCCTTTTGCTGACCCTCTAATCAACTGTGATCCACTTTCGTTTGTGGAAACACAGGCTGTGGTGAACCGGTTGAAATGGGGTAAAGCTCCTGGGATGTGTGACATCCATGCTGCACTTCTCAAGGCTGGTGGAAATGCTGCACTCATGCCGTTGCATGCAGTTTGGTGCTCTGTTTGGAACACAGGCTTCATCTGGAAGAGGGGCCTTGTTGTCCCTCGTTGGAAAGGGAAGGGTTATCGTCAGAATTGCAACAACTACTGAGGTGTGACGCTGCTCTCAGTGCCAGGCAAAGACTTTGTTCAGATAATTCTTGATAGGGTTCGCCACCACCTGCTTTCACACCACCACCCAGAGTAGTCTTGCTTTCACCAAAGAGGTCAACGATTGACTGTATCCTTGCTCTTCGTGTCCTCTCCGAACGCAGACGAGAGTTTCAGCAGGGGCTGCTTGCAGCTTATGTTGATCTCTGTAAAGCATTCAATTCAGTGAATCGGGATGCCCTCTGGAGGATTCTTGGTCTTCGTGTGGTACCACCAAAACTGATCAATCTGATGTCTCAACTATACTCTGGTACTGAGAGTGCTGTGAGATGTGGTGATTCCATCTCTGACTTATTTCCAGGTGTTACTGGAGTTCTTCAGGGGTGTGTACTGGCCCCCACACTTTTCATTGTTTGTATGGACTGGATTCTGGGGAGGTTGTTGGAGACATCAAGCTGCAGTGCATCGTTTGGGAATGTCAAGATCTCTGACCTTGATTTCGCAGACAATACAATATCTTTGCCAAAACTCTGGATATCCTTTTGGGGGCCATTGAAGCGCAGAATGAGGAGTCAGAGCCATTGGAATGATCAGTTTCCTGGGTCAAAACAAAGATCCAGGTTTTCAATGACATTTTGTAAGCTGCTATCCTGTCTGTACCTGTTTATGGTGAGGATGTTGAGGTCATGGAGAGATTCACTTACCTTGGTAGTGATATTCATGTCTCTGCTGGCTGTGAGCCAGAGGTCAGTAGACGTCTGGGCCAGGCCTGAAGAGTCATGAATTCACTGGATATATGGCACTGCCGGTACCTGTGCAGGAGGACAGAAGTCCGAGTCTTCAGGTCCTTGGTGCTTCCAGTCTTGTTCTACGGGTGTGAGATTTGGACTCTGACCAGGGATCTGAGATGGAGACAACGCTTTTCGTACCAGGTCTCTTCGAAGAATCCTTGGCTATTGCTGGTCATACTTTGTGTCCTACGTGCGATTTCTGAGAGAGACTCAAATGAGATTTGTTATCTGCATAGTCTGTGAGCATCAGCTGCGTCTGTATGGACATGTGGCTCATTTTCCCGATGCTGATCTTGCTCACCAGATTCTCTCAGCGAGGGAGCCTTATGAGGGCAGGAGGCCAATGGGTCGACCACATGCCTTGTGGTTGCAGCAGATTGATCAGCATCTCAAGGAGATGGGGATTGGCCAGGCATCTGCCTGGGAGATGGCCAGTGGACACAGTGACATGCTGCTGCAGTGCATGCTCCCATATTTGACCTGGCGACCTTCATACATTGAAATGTCCTGCATAATCACAAAGATTTTGTATAAATCAATCAGCAGAGGTAAATATACTTGTCTTTGTGAAGGCTATAGTGTCGTCTGCATTAGCGGACGATTTCAGCAATACATTTTATCAGCTATAGTTTAATAATATTGGTAGCTGACATGGGAAGTGAACTTCAACTGATATTTTGAGCATTAACCCTTCGTTTGAACAAAAAGGAGATTTATAACATTTCAAAATGGGAAAGCTGCTCGGCTATGTGAGTTATCTCACATTGTCAATTCATTTTCCCATGCTAATCCATTGATTCCACTGAAGATTATCTTCTGGATTCAGCCTGAATTGCCCTTTCTGCATTGAAAGTGAAGCTTCCATTCCAGTTTTACAAATTTGCAGTCAATCCTCTAATTCAGACCTCAAAATGGCACGGACAATATAAGGGAAGTTTGCAACATACTGTATTTATATTCTTACACGAAGCAATCATTTGTTGACAGTCATCAGGAATGTACTGTGAATCATCAGTTACATTGTAGTTGCTGTGGAGTTGTGAGTGAGGTCCACATCACCATCCATTTAAAATTACAAGCATCCTTAAATTCAGCATCCGATCTGTTTCAGCATTAATTGATGAGCTTTAAATGTCCCCCACACTGTGTTCTTCAAGAAGAGTGCGTGAGCTGTTGCCAGCACCTTGGTCAAATTCCAAATTCCTGCTCGAACTACAGGGGGTACTGCATCAGCTGTATCGCTGCACTCCCAGCAAATTATGCTTCCATAGCCATGTGCTGCATTCTAAAGAAGAAGAAGAAGAAGAAGAAGAAGAAGAAGAAGAAGAAGAAGAAGAAGAAGAAGAAGAAGAAGAAGAAGAAGAAGAAGAAGTCAAACATCCAGTTTTGTTGTCATTTGAAACAATTCCAAACATAGTTGTCAGAGGCAGCTGTTCTAATCAATCAAATTCGTGTCCCAGAATTCCATGCATGCTGTGAACCTGGTGTTGGCTTTATGGTAAAGGTGGCTGGTTTAAGATCTGAGGGTTTGAGTTTGAGCACCTGCCAGACGTTGAATTAACACCAGGTGAGGTTGATTCAGCCTATCATCCTTCTGAGGTCGGTGAATTGAGTACCAGAGTGCTGGTAATAGAGAGCACTGTATCAGCGGCACAACTGCACCCCAGAAAATGATGCAACCAGCAACCGCAGGCTGCACACGATAGCTAGATATACATGCTATCACCATTTCAGTTTGTTGTCTCTCCTTACATTGCCAAATACTTGTGGTCATTCAAACAATCTTGGAAGAGGAAGGAGTATTTCACTGAATATAACCTTGCCTGCACACCCTGTAGTGGCAGGAGCAGAATCAGCTTCCTGCTGCTTGTGTTTTAACCTTCTTTTTGTCTTTCCGACGATGTCATGAAGGAAGAAATGTGTGCAAAATATCAGTGTTAAAATGCTAGTTTTATTACTGTTCCCTGCTGGTTGGAAACATTTTCGAGAGTTCTCCATAATTGATAAAGCGAGAAAAGGTAAAGAAACAGTTCGAGTTAAAGTTGACTCGTCAATAGGAATGATTTTCAGCATTTGGATTCATTTTAGACACAAGCGCTTGTCCAAGTGGCCATTATTATTCTAACATGTTTATGGGAGAGTTTGTTCTGTTAATCTATGGAGAAGACATCGATTTTCTAATTTGGACTGACAGAGCCAGTGGGATATCCCAACATCTGCTGCCTCCTTATTGGTAACAAGCGCAACGTGTTCCACAGCTTAGGTAGATACTTATTCCATATTATCCTCTTTCACATTTCATAGAGTCACGTGAGTTTGTGTGACGCACACACATCTTGCCACAGATATGAAACTGCAATCATATCTACAATCCATCACGTAATTGAAATTTCCTCAAACAGCTTTGGTCCTGTTTTTCATCAATGTGGGTCACCTTTTTCAGGGTGGGGAAATTTCAATTATCTTGAGTGGAACAGAGTTTAGAGCCCATTTCGTGTAATTCAAATGCAGGGTTATAAAACTCGCAGTGCAGTTTTATCATTTGCCAATGCATTGGTGATGTATGAGTAAGTTGTATTGTATATAATACCTTTCAATAACGTTTTATGAAATTGTGCATTTTGCAGGTCCTGTTGACACTTGTATACATTGACACTTAAAAAGAAGACATGGCAACAAAAAGTATTTATTACAATGGGATTTCAAAGTTGATTTGCAGAAATGCAAAACATGACTTGCAAATTTAAAGAAACTAAAGAGTGCTTCAGTAAAATTAGTCCGTACTAGCTTATATACCCATCAAGAACGGGTGATTGTTTGGTATGGGATCTGATTGGATGTGAGGATCATGAAACAAATATAACCCCATGATGGTTATAATAATGAGTTCCCTTACAAGGGACTTAAATACAGGAGGAGCCCATGGGGCCCATAAAGCCTGCACAGTCGTTGCCAACGTATGGTTGTTTGTCTGTGCTCTTTCCTTTTAAATAGCTGGGAATCAAGCAAGGAAAGGCACATTCCATTTTTAAAGTCTTTGGTATGACTTGGCCTGGGTTTGAACCACTGACCTCGATCCCAGACTCAAAGTGCACACTTTAACCATTATGCCACCGAGTCTAGTTGTGCTGGAAGTACCACCCACTGGAATGCCGTGACATCGTCTGGCATAAGGCGGAGAAAGATAACGTCATACGTCAAACAAATTGCAACAGAAAACTAAACCTATTCCATTATGAAGGACTCACACAGATATTATATATATCCAAAATCTACTGGATGTGCCGGGGACAAATGTTCTTTTTTTCCACTTCTTTCTTCCCCACCAATGGAGTGGTATGATTTGCATGGTATCCATGCAGAACAATGGCGGATGACCATGGTAACAGAATTTGTTTACCAACACTTCAACTAAATTTTCGGTCAGCAATTGTCTATGTGAAGCGAATTCTTCATATCACGTACAGATTATAGTGTTGTAAGGTCATATAATGTAATGTAGCTGGTTATCATCCTTACCTTTTCAATCTTTGCTTGTGTGGGAACGAATTTTAATTATGATTATGATTTTTTTTCTTTAAAATTGGACGATTCCGAAATTTTCTAGTCGCTGTTTGTATTCCATGTCAGACCTCCATATTTCCAAATGAATATAATGAACGGTCACTTTTGACCCCCTTTAATATTATCTGCTCATTCCGATCATTGTTTTCCCAATTTTGAACGCGATTTTTATCGGGTTTTTTTTGATAAAAAATGTAGGAAAATATTAGATTTTTTTTTTCACTCGCGCTGGCTTGGATGATAAGCACTTACATTTTATATGGCCTTGTAGTGCGTCTGGTAGACAGAACCGATCCGTTAATGGAGGGACGGGACGGTGCTGTGTGTGGAGTTAGCATTGATATCATCAAATTTGCAGCGTGAACTTCTGAACTGGAAAGCAAATCCTGATGAAGTTTTCACATGAGGAAACGCCAGGGAAGCGAGCACGTAGGCCAAAAGATGTCCTCATCGAGAATGCTTTCTTAATTGTTTCAGACGAGATGATTGGTGATGATGAAGTACAGTGGACAATTCCAGACATGTGCGCTCGCATGGGAGCAATATGTGAAACTCCATACAGCTGGCAATATATCAAACGGCGTTTGACGGACACGCTCGGAGACGCAGTTACTATCTCAAATGTACATGGAAGAGCCAATGTGGTCACTTTCAATGCAACTGTGTCGAAAATTTTGCAGAAATTTCATGACACCCCCCGCTGTACTGGTGACACGGAATCTGAGAAATGCCGGATAATATCAGCGGCCGCAGCGATAATCAGCAGTGAGACAATCGAGAAGTGCAACATATACGACAAAGAGCACTATCCGGATCCTACAGATTTGGAGTCTGTGGATAAAATGCTGGAGTTTCTACCGGATTCATTGAAGTTACTGTTGGATGAACTGATCTCTGTCAAGACTAAGGCTTTGAAGACGGCGTCATGAGGACAGTGCTTCGTACAAGCGATCCGACCGAGAGCGGCATTGGCACCATTGCAAGTTGGATTAGCAGTTCAATTGCATCATTATTTCGGGTCTAAATTCTTGATTGACACACTGTATAGCCATGGGTTTTGCTCTTCGTACACTGAAGTATTAAAGTTCGAATCGTGTGCAGCAGCTCAAGTTCCACTTACAATGGACATAGAAAACGATGCAGTGCGTTCCTTAATTAGTGGGAACGGACATTTTTCACGATCATTATACACGTGAGTCCTCTGAAAAATTTATCATTTTCTTCTTCCTCTCATATCAATGACGTCACTGATGACGTCATCCTCCGTGTCCGTAATCTGGCACATACTGACGTCATATACATATTATTATTTCAAGAGTGCCGGTTTTCACATATTATCCTCATTGTCAGGAAAACGTGGTAAATGAAAACAAATTTAAGTTTTTAGGCCATTATCTGGTAGATGGCAGCCATTTTGAAATTATGTTAATTAGGTAATTTGTCCCCGGCAGATTCGAGTAGATTTTGGGTGTTATTATTCCCGAAGGGTGCACTACTCGTTACAGCAGTTTTCATTTCTGTTGCAATTTGTTTGACGTTGGCCTTGTTTTTCAATTATTAGCACCCGCCTACATGGTGACGCGCTTTAAGAAAAGTCTACGTTTAACTGGCTTAAATCTACTATAAATGGATTAGGTGTATGTGTGTATGTGTGTGTGTGTGTGTGTGTGTGTGTGTGTGTGTGTGTGTGTGTGTGTGTGTGTGTGTGTGTGTGTGTGTGTGTGCGTGTGTGTGTGTGTGTGTGTGTGTGTGTGTGTGTGTGAGTGAGGCATGTTTTTTGTGGAGTTCAACTGGAGCTTTCTGACGTGGAATGTGATGCACTGAAATGATTTTCATGATCTCCTTTTTTCATTAGGCTAATTAACTATAAAGAACCCGGAAGAGTTCCCATTTTTTAAACACATGCCATGTTAAGGTGTATCGAGCAGCTTAGTAGGTCCTTCCACCACGGTATGGCATTCTGTTTACAAAAATAAATAACAATAATAATGATAACATTGTAACAAACCATCTATTAATTAAAACAAATAATTTTAACAACAATAATAAAAGTATTAACATTTGGCAACAATACTTTAATGAATGTATAATCCCCTGCCCTGGCCCAGGCACATCTGAGCTTGGTGAAAATCAAGCTAATGCTTTAGCAGTACAGCTTGCAGGTGTGCTCCAAGGCCATGAAGACCAATGAAAATTTTGTCCAATGGACCAATAGGCCAACTAGTGGAATAAATAGAGGAGTTGGATGTAAATTTAGATACCTTTACCAGAATTGTAAGACATTGTTAATTATCCATTCAAAGATTGGTGGCTATGCCCCTTAGCGGTGAGAGAAGACAAAGGAACATTCTACAAAGATCCAGACAGACAAAGGGACATACTATCCTTTCATTGATGTTCATTGATGTGCTAGAAAATATCACAATTTTGCTTTTTTTTCTTGTTAATGCTGTTACATAAATGGTTGTTGGGGAGACTATAGTTAGATTGGGCCTTTGAATCATCCGTTTCACATAGTTCTTAGAACTTTGTGAACCATATGATATAAGGACTTGTGTTGGATTAAGTTGTCTGGCGTACAGCGCACAAAAGAGACAGGCCTTGTCTATTTTAGATATTAGAAAAGTTATGGATGTCCTATCCATGTGTTCTCTCTATTTGGAACAGGCCGAGAACCAGGTCAAGGGTCAAGGCCTACCATGCAGTACGGCCCACAGCTGTCAGCCTCAGGTTGGGGCCAATGTGCAGTAAGGCCTCCATTTTCCACCATGGGAAATGACTCTACTCCATCCATATATGGAAACTCCCCGTTTCCAAGGTTGTCCAGGCTTTGGAGGAGGGGAGTGGGTGGTGAAGTCTGGTTCATCGCCCAAATATGGAAGTCCTCCCATCCTCAACAACTGTCAGTCATTGCCACCGGACCAGCTCTGGACTTTGGGGAGTCCCCATAGGTTTGCCGCTGTCACATGGGGCCTGCACAGCCCCTCTTATTGAGCTTGCGGTGGAGGAATGTGGGGTAACAGTAAATTTATGCGTACATTGGGGTGTGTTCAACCTCTCTTACTTCATGGGCTCTCTCTTACATCCAGTGCATGTCTTGTTTTGGATCTCTTTAGTGCTTCTTGTGATTCTGAATGCTAGTGGCATCCTGTGGATGCTCTGTTCTTCCCTCTTGCCCTCCTGGGATGCTGGCCTGCTTGCATCGTTTTCACTGTCGCTTGCCAGCTATATCCTGCCTTGAACATTTTATCCTTTGGCCTGGTTCTCTGAGTAAATGCTTGACTGTGTTGGGCATCTAGATGGGATAGTTTAATTTTTTTTGTATTTAGTCCTTCTTTCATTATTGTCTTTTTCCATCCAGGATTTCATGCCGAATATGTTGCCAAATAAAACTTGATTTTAAGGCTGCATTTGCGTTTGATTCCCATCATTTTTCCGCCCCAACAGTTTGGCACTTTCATTGGATTTGCCTGAAGGAATAAAGTGGATAATTATTTAATTACAACCAATACGGTTTTAGACTATGGAGGCGGTTGGGTGGGGGGTTATGATGCATGCACTGTGGAGTGGGGATTGGGGGGGGGGGGGATGAAGAGAAAACATTTAAGTTGATAAAAGGAAGAGAAGGGAGGAAGGAGAGTGCGAGCGCAATGGGAAGAGAAGGGGAAAGGTTTGGAGGAGATAAACATGAAAGGGTATGTTATATTTTGGGAGTGAAATGCTGCCATGTAATAAATACGTGGCCGTTTTCAACTACGTTTGATTATTTTTAATTTTTAATTGAGATTGTGGGCATAGTTGATTAAATTTGAATCAAATCACACATAATTTCTTGGGATGACATTATGTATTTGATCAGAACTTTTTCCTTTGAAAGAGTGAGACTTGTTATATAGAGCAAGGTAGAACTGACAGTAGAACAAACATCAAGACTATGAATGAACAGGAAATTGAGGGTCGGGAGGACAGGAGGAAAATCTGAAACTAGCAAGTGAGACGTTGGGTTAGGGAAGGTTAATAGGGGTAATACATATCATTGGTCATAATTTGGGGTGACAAGAGATGCTGCTGCGCTGCTTGCTTGAACAGGGAGGGTCAGAGGATTTATAATTATCAAAGAATAGATGGTGTAGAACAGAGAGTCCACCGACCTGCCTGCGATGTGAAAGCAATCGACCTCAAGCTTCGTCGTCATCATGAAAGATGCCAATAATTTTCAGAGCTTTAACTTTCACATAATCTTGGAGAGACAGATGAGGCTGGGATGCCAACCCATAGTGGAGAGCAGAACTCCATGGAGTGATGCTTGGAGATGAGTGTTCATATCTCTTGGCCATCCTGCCAGCATAGTGGCAGTGAGTGTAATAAATGGTATATTTAACGAGTTTCATATTTGATATATAAGCAGTACCCTCACATAGTACTGTGCCCTCGTGTACAGCATTAAAAATGAACACGAACGACAATAAAGGTGCCTTAAAATGTCTCCTTATATCTCTCATTTTGCAAATAATGAGCAGAAAAACGATTAGTTCATTTAAATGATTTATACTGTCAAGTGAATTTATCTCAGCACTCTGCCGTTGAGTTTGGAGCTCCTCCTGATACCTCGTAGTTGCAGATCTGGAGTCCACTCTGGAGTATCAATGGTCGTTCCTTGTGTTCATAAGAGTCGATCCTTGTGTACCAATTGTCCTATCTCTCCCACCTACATCACAACATACTCATTTGATCTTTTCTCCTTCTTCCAAATTCAATCCCACTCACACGTTATCATTCTTATTGTTCTTCTCCACCTTTTTCTCCCCTTTATAAATCAAATGGCGTGCTATGTTGACTCTGAAACATGAAAGATTTTCTTTTCGTCAAGTGCCGCATCATAATCATGAACAAGTATTTTAGTTCCTCTCCATGCAGTTTGTTGTTTCAAGACGCATATATCAATTTCAGGTACAGTACATTTTACACTGCCTCCTTCCTTTATGGTCAAACAAACCACTGTTCTCCTTCCTTTATGGTCTTATGGTCTTTTGACCAGGTGTCGTACATTTACCGAAAATGTGCAAATGCATTTTGAGCGACTCAGAAATGACTTAAACATGCCGTACGTATGTTTAGAGATTCCACTCCAGAAATGTGAGTCACAAAGCATGTCGAGTCTTTCGGTGTTATGCTATGGTCCAAATTGCTTCCACTGACCCTGTTTGGTACTCAAGTACTCGTCTCAAGTGCATGCCAAACTGACTCAAGTCAGAGTGACCAACACACACAAACGGAGGTGGCTAATTTGAGACCCGGTAGGTCTCCGTTTTATCTCATGAAACCCACCGACGTGTGGAGATAGCAGCCAACAACAGCAACTTGCACACACATACACACACACACACACACACACACACACACACACACACACACACACACACACATCCTTTTGTGGCTGCAATTAATTGTTCTAAAATCATGTTTCTACTTGATGTTTCAGGCTCTTACTTCGAACCTTTAAAGGCAGATGTTCTCAACAATATCACTGCTTTCTTCCCAGGCAATATTGGAGACTCCTGACAGGCAGATGACATTAAACGAGATTTACAACTGGTTCACTCGAACGTTTGCTTACTTCCGGCGAAATGCCGCAACCTGGAAGGTACGCACATCAAATGATGCGAAAGACTTTGGCTCATGTGAAAGTGACAGGGCTCGGTTTCACGATTAAATGGTCTGTTCTCAGCTGGTTAGGATAAGCCATTTTATTTCTGGGCACACAGGTTGGTAGCACGTACTCTCAAATGTATTAATATTTGTATTCCATGCAATTTCAATATGGTTGGCAAAGATTTGTAATTTTAAGTATTCAGTGAGAATTTGCTCTCTTGTTTTTTTTCTTCTTCTTTTTTCTAGGTGCCCTTTTAATATACATGAGGAGATAATGTTATTGCCCGCGTAGATGTTAGATTTTTCTTTCCCCGGTTTTGTAATGTAGCTAAGAAGATTGCAAAGATGATTTGAAAGGGAACAAGGGTGATATGCCTTTAGAAAACCTTTTTTCATTAAAAAACAATCATTTGGTCTTAAAGAGCCTGCTTATTAGAAAAGATGGGACCAAGGGCTTACATTATTAGAGACTCGTTAGTAGTTGCCATGGCGATTATGTATTAGCAAGGCTAACGATCCACTCCAGCTATTATTGGTATGCATGGATCAGTGATTTGAAGGAAATGGGTGTTTTTTGAAGGTGCGTTTTAAAAAGTCAGGTTCAACAAGGGTCAAATTGGATCATAGTAAAATACAAGAAAAGCTTTTCTGGATTTAGTTCCGCAATGCTTGGACGTATTTCCAAATACATACAAGCGAGATTCATAGCTGGAGGAGGATTGGGTGAGGAGGGAAGGGGATATGCCCTTATTGTCGTATTTATTTCACTCCTCCCACCTGTTCCTTCCCTGATAACTTCCCTGATGCTCATCGATCTGCTTAATATAGGCCCTGGGGTGTCACCTCCTCATCTGCATTGCAATGGCACGGTGATTTTTGGAAAGTTATCCCCAAACACAGTTGTAAAGAAAGCATTTCTCGAAGGAAGTGAAGGCCTTGCATACATATTGATAGTAGAAACGGTGGCAAAACATTTCCAAACATGATGACTGTGGTGATCGCTTCTTTTGACCATTGTGAATCCTCAGAGAGAGAATTTGTATCAAACTTTCCATTTATGTTGAATACGAATGTAAAACCATGGTTCCAGTCCAGGGACCTAGTGAGATGGGATGCTACCAAGATGAGCAGAAATTATTGAAAGAAAAAAACAATAACAATGGCAGATAATCGCAAACAATATCAAGGCAATGGGAGGACATGAGCAGAGCCGTCGTCAACCATAGCACTCTCTGATGAGTCATCAGACGTTAAATGTAATTATCTTATGAAAATTCTGCGCACACAGAGAAAAGAGCTTTCATTAATTCTGCAGTTCAAGGTCAAGGCAAGAAAATGTGATGAAGTGAGGAGATGAACCGCCACTGCTCCGGATCTGATTGGGGTCTCGCTGCTGTAAAGAGAACTTGATACGGGATTATTGTTGTCTGCTTTTGAAACGGCAGCCTTGCTAAATAACATGCAGTTCATTAAATAGCCTTTGGAATGTATTTCTCGCATCCTGATGGATAACCACAAAGCCATAATTTGCATCCCTTGTATTCTTTCTTTTTCTTTAATTCCTACTGAAAAGATAATTTTCTGCTCTGTCAGGATGTTGACCATTAGCAATCGTCAGGTGAACAGCGGGCGCGATAGCCATGGCGAGATCCTGCAAGCATTTCCCTGACAGACCTTTGCCTTTCTTCTTTCTTTGCACCCCTCGGCCACTCCATGGCCATCCCTACCTCTTCTTTCCTCTCTTACCCCATCCCATTTCCCTCCGGATGCTTCCGTCCTGAAGAATGCTGTCCGGCATAACCTGAGCCTACACAAGTGCTTTGTGCGTGTCGAGAACGTTAAGGGGGCCGTGTGGACGGTTGACGAGTTAGAGTTCCAAAAACGAAGGCCACAGAAAATTGCGGGGTATGTGGGACTCGTCGGCAAGCCAACACTGCTACCTCATACCACTGTGTAATCTTACTTCTTTTAACTCAGCTAAACTCTGGCCATTGGTTCACTTATCAGCTTCTGCCGCACGCTGGAAGCTGGGCCCATCCCACTCGTGGCCTAGCTGTCCAATGGCTGCTTGGCAAGACCTCAGTCTGGCCTGCATGCTTCATACGATGGCTTGCTGTGTCCTGTGCAAGTTGCTGCCAAACGTTCATATTACCAAGCAAGCTGTGCTTGCTTCCATTGACCCTGTTTGGCACTCAAGTACCCGTCTCTAGTCGTTTGTGAAATTTTGGTCCAACAGGTCTAAGACGTTACAATGAATATTCGCTTTCTTTTTAAACATTAAAGTTCTAATTTCTTTCTCATCTTTCAAGGTACACTTATACCGCCCAAATTTATCTCCTTCGGCTTTACAGATTTGAATGTAATTTAATACAATGCATACAAATTCCACTTGACTTTTGTAAGATATTTGCATTGCGTAATAAGATATCTCCATTGGCTTTCTAAATTCGTTCTTCCTTTCCACAAATCCTGCATCTTGTCTTGTATCATTCATGTCAGCTATTATCCACGAGTTCATGCTCAGAGTTAAAAACATTTGAGTCGGTCACAAAGATAAACACGATTTTAATCACCGAGGTAATGAGAAGGCAGTGTGCTGTGTACTTCACTCAATTACATTTTGAAGTACACTTGAAGGAAATTTAACCATGCAGCATGTTTCTAGCATGGATCCACATTATTAGAGACAATACTTTCAGTGCAGAAAGCAAGCGATATAGTTAGAGTAGCAATGCGTTTATGGCACATGGTAAAAGAGAAAAATAGAATCACTGTATTTGGCAGGAATTCTGAGCACTGACATTTCGTGCTCTGTTTAACAGAAGTTGGGGAGTTTTTAATGTGCACTTGTGCTGCACCCCCCTTTAATGCAACATACATGAACTGCAGGAACATTCCTCAGCTGAACGTAACTGCTAAATTTGCCAAATTTTCAACTAAAGAGCGTGGGCTTTGCCAAAGAAGGTCATCAAACCATGTCATGCATGTGCGTGCCTTGGAATTCATTAGCTTTGTGTATTTTTCTTTGTGTTCTCTTCTGTTGTCGTCTTGCTTGCTGTTTGCTGCTGTGCTGCCCACCGCTTGCTGCACTCATCTCGCTTTACTGCTTGGACGTGGACATCTGCGCGGCTTCCATTGCTGTTCGCCCCCTGCCTTGCACCCGGCGTGGCATGGCGTCGGCCATCGCCGCCGTCCGCCTCTCGACGCTAGGGGGCTGTGCGCACGAACCTGTCACTACACAAGTGCTTTGTGCGCATCGAGGATGAATACGGCTCTTTCTGGACAGTTGATGAGGAGGAGTACTGCCGCGCACGCCACAGCCAGCGAGGCCGTCCTCGCAAGCCCGGCCTAGAGGGGCCCTACGGGAGCCCAGCATCTGGCAGCCAGTAAGATTGAATAGCCGCTGTGGGCTTGCTCTTGACCTGGCTACAAAAAGAAAAACGAAAAAAAAAATTCCTCTGTTACTTCTTATATTATTGTTTTATTTAGCAATGGTTGGTTTTGTCAAGAGAAAGCAATCTCAGACGCTTTTATTCAAGTGTACAAATGCGGTCAGGAAGCTAGCCGAAAACATCATTCCACATAAATTGATGAGGTTGTGTCTGTGCATATCCTCAGAGCCGAGCCAATGCATTTATTCGTGAGCACAGCACAACAGCACAAGAACATCCACTCAAACAAAGCGTTACCAAAATATTTTACTTTGGCAATCCATTTGTCCTTTATTCGGTGCATTGAGAGGAAATTGTGGTGCATTGAGATTCTGCATGGCTTAATGCTCTCAAATGCTTGACAGTTGTAATATGTTGAAAACAACGTCTTGGCTTCAGTTGTGCATGTGGCGAAATCAGTTTTGTTCCACAAATAGTAGATTGCCCCCCATACCCCTCCAGATTACGAATGTTTGGCTTTATGTGTTAGTTTACACCGCAGGCTGGTGTTCGCCTCTTGCATGCCCAACTGCCGGCAAACGT
>NC_140969.1:60211390-60213890 GCF_056783735.1 Eptatretus burgeri
GATGAGACTTATCAGAGAGGCCATCACGAGGCCAAAGGCAACTTTGAAAGAGCTGCAGGCCTTTATGGCAAAGACTGGTCACTGTATGCATGTGACAATAATATCCCAAGCACTCCATACATCTGGCATGTATGGTAGAGTGGCAAAAAAGAAGCTCTTGCTCAAAAAAACCCACCTCAAGTCCCGTTTGAGGAATGCAAAAAACCACTCCTGAGATTCTGAAACCATGTGGCAAAAACTTTTCTCTTCTGATGAAACCAAGATGGAACTCTTTGGCCGAAATGCAAAACATTATGTTTGGCACAAACCCAACACAACACATCCTACCTGCGCTGTCCCTCTAATATACTCATTCTTTATCCTGTCCATCCTCGTCACTCCCAACGAGAATCGCAGCATCCTTATCTCTGCCACCTCCAGAGATATATTTTTATATATATATATATATATATATATATATATATATATATATATATATATATATATATATATATATATATATATATATATATATATATATGTCAGTGTGACCACTCCTCATTTTCATAAATGCCAAGGTAAGCCAATCAAAAAACCCAATAATTCACAAGTTTTCGGAAAACCGATGATAACAGAAAACCGATATGCCAATAAAATCTTCGATTTGTCTATATATATATATATATATATATATATATATATATATATATATATATATATATATATATATATATATATATATATATATATTTGTCTATATATATATATATATATATATTTGTGTATATATATATATATATATATATTTGTCTATATATATATATATATATATATATATATATATATATATATATATATATATATATATATATATATATATATATATATACAGTGGGGAGAACAAGTATTTGACACACTGCCGATTTTGCAGGTTTTCCCACTTACAAAGCACGGAGAGGTCTGTAATTTTTATCAGAGGTACACTTCAACTGTGAAAGATGGAATCTATAACAAAAATCCTGAAAAATCACATTGTATGTTTTTAAATAATTAATTTGCATTTTAATGCATGAAATAAGTATTTGATACATCAGAAAAACAGAACTTAATATTTGGTACAGAAACCTTTGTTTGCAATTACAGAGATCAGACATTTCCTGTAGTTCTTAACCAGGTTTTCAGACTGCAGCAGGGATTTTGGCCCACTCCTCCATACAGATCTTCTCCAGATCCTTCAGGTTTTGGGGCTGTCGCTGGGCAACACAGATTTTCAGCTCCCTCCAAAGATTTTATATTGGATTCAGGTCTGGAGACTGGCGAGGCCACTCCAGGACCTTGAGATGCTTCTTACGGAGCCACTCCTTAGTTGCCCTGGCTGTGTGTTTCGGGTCGTTGTCATGCTGGAAGACTCAGCCACGCCCCATCTTCAATGCTCTTGTTGAGGGAAGGAGGTTGTTGGCCAAGATCTCGCGATACATGGCCCCATCCATCCTTCCCTTCATACGGTGCAGTCGTCCTGTCCCCTATGCAGAAAAGCATCCCCAAAGAATGATGTTTCCACCTCCATGCTTCACGGTTGGGATGGTGTTCTTGGGGTTGTACTCATCCTTCTTCTTCCTCCAAACACGGCGAGTGGAGTTTAAACCAAAAAGCTCTATTTTGGTCTCATCAGACCACATGACATTCTCCCATTCCTCCTCTGGATCATCCACATGGTCATTGACAAACTTCAGACGGGCCTGGACATGCGCTGGCTTGAGCAGAGGGACCTTGCGTGCGCTGCAGGATATAAATCCATGATGGCGTAGTGTGTTACTTATGGTTTTCTTTGATACTGTGATCCCAGCTCTCTTCAGGTCATTGAGCAGGTCCTGCCGTGTAGTTCTGGGCTGATCCCTCACCTTTGTCATGATCATTGAGGTTCCACGAGGTGAGATCTTGCATGGAGCCCCAGACCGAGGGAGATTGACTGTTATCTTGAACTTCTTGCATTTTCTAATAATTGTGCCAACAGTTGTTGCCTTCTCACCAAGCTGCTTGCCTATTGTCCTGTAGTCCATCCCAACCTTGTGCAAGTCGACAATTTTGTCCCTGATATCCTGAGACAGCTCTCTGGTCTTGCCCATTGTGGAGAGGTTGGAGTCTGATTGATTGAGGGTGGACAGCTGTCTTTTGTGCAGAAAACGAGTTCAAACAGGTACAGTTATTACAGGTAATGAGTGGAGAATGGGAGGGCTTCTGAAAGACAAAACTAACGGGTCTGTGAGAGCCGGAATTCTGACTGGTTGGTAGGTGATCAAATACTTATTTCATGCAATAAAATGCAAATTCATTATTGAAAAATCATACAATGTGATTTTCAGGATTTTTGTTTTAGATTCCATCTTTCACAGATGAAGTGTACCTATGATAAAAATTACAGACCTCTCCGTGCTTTGTAAGTGGGAAAACTTGCAAAATCGGCAGTGTATCAAATACTTGTTCTCCCCACTGTGTATGTATATATATATATATATATATA